>NC_089586.1:132898149-133130122 GCF_019320115.1 Miscanthus floridulus
ACAAGATGGCAGTACAGTCCAACAAGGCAGCCGCAACTGCGGTACAAGGCAATTCCAAGGGAGCTGTGGGATCTACTAGGACAGTGAGGGGACCCTGCTATAATTGTGATCAACCTGGCCACTTCTCAAGGTTCTGTCCTTATCCACCCAAGAAGAAGCAGCAGACTTATAATGCTAGGGTGCATAGTACGACTGTGGATGAGATTCCTGAAGGAGAGCCCGTAACCGCTGGTAAGTTTCCTGTCAACGAAAACCCTATAGTTGTTCTATTTGATTCTGGATCATCGCATTCTTTTATGAGTCAAGCATTTGCACAGAAACATGAACAACTATGCACAGAATTGGGTTATGGTTACCGTATAAGTTCAGCAGGGGCTAATGTTTTGACGAATCGGATGGTTCGAGGGGCAACCCTTGAATTAGGTAGCAGGAAGTTTCGAGTGAACTTGATAGTTATGCCTGGACTAGTTTTGGATGTCATTATAGGGATGAATTGGATGAAGGATTGGGGAGCAGTCATAGATACTGGAAGTCGAGTACTTACCCTTAAGGATCCCCTGGGTGAGGGTACTTTCCAAGTACCATTGCCCCGGAGAACAGACCTTATAAGTGTGACATGCGCTACTGAAGTTATTCCTATTCATCAGATTCTGGTAGTGTGTGAGTTTCCGGATGTATTCCTGGATGAGCTACCTGGTCTTCCATCGGATAGGGATATTGAGTTTGGAATTGATTTAATCCCCGGAACAGCTCCGATTTCAAGGAGACCCTATCGGATGCCTCCCGATGAATTAGTTGAGCTGAAGAAGCAACTAGAAGAGTTATCGAAAAAGGGATTTATCCGGCCAAACAAGTCTGAATGGGGATGTCCTGCCTTGTTTGTGAAGAAGAAAGAGGGCACGTTGAGAATGTGCGTAGATTATAGGCCACTTAACGCTGTAACCATCAAGAATAAGTATCCCTTGCCTCATATTGATGTTCTGTTTGACCAGTTAGCCAAGGCTAAGGTGTTATCAAAAATAGATTTGCGATCCGGTTATCATCAGATCAAGATTAGACCACAAGATATACCAAAAACTACATTTTCCACTAGATACGGGTTGTATGAGTATCTTGTCATGTCCTTTGGCTTGACAAATGCTCCTACATACTTTATGTTTTTGATGAATACAGTCTTCATGCCAGAATTGGATAAGTTCATGGTGGTGTTCATCGATGACATTCTGGTGTACTCCGAGAACGAGAATGATCATGAAGAGCATCTGAGAATTGTCTTGACCAGACTTAGAGATCATAAGCTGTATGCTAAGTTTAGCAAATGCGAATTCTGGTTGAAGAAGGTTCCTTTCCTTGGCACATTTTGTCAGAAAATGGAGTTTCAGTCGATCCAAGTAAGGTGCAAGAGGTTATGGATTGGAAGGCACCGACCACCATTCCTGAGATTAGAAGTTTCTTAGGACTAGCTGGTTACTACCGTCGTTTTATACCAGACTTCTCGAAGATTGCCAAGCCTATGACAAGTCTGCTATAGAAGGATCACAAGTTTGTGTGGACAGAGGAGTGTGAAGCAGCTTTCCACACCTTGCGGAAACTGTTGACCACTGCTCCTGTTCTCGCACAACCGGACATTGAGAAACCATTTGATGTATTTTGTGACACATCAAAAATTGAATTGGGCTGTGTTCTTATGCAAGAAAGGAGAGTCATTGCTTATGCCTCACGTCAATTGAGAAAGCACGAGGTCAACTATCCAACACATGATCTTGAACTTGCTGTAGTTGTGCATGCCCTAAAAATTTGGAGACATTATCTACTTGGTAATGTGTGCAACATTTTCACAGATCACAAGAGTCTCAAGTACATCTTTATCCAACCAGAGTTGAATATAAGACAACGAAGATGGTTGGAATTGATCAAATATTACAACTTGAATGTGCAATATCATCCTGGAAAAGCCAATGTAGTGGCAGATGCTTTGAGCAGAAAGTCACATTACTTGAATGTTCAGCCATTACTTGAAGATGGGTTCGATCTGATGCATCCTGCTGTGTTACATAGTATTCAGATTAGTTGCTCTTTGGAGAGTAAGATAATAGAAGGCCAGAAAATCGACAAGGGAATATTCCGCATTAAAGAGAAAATAAAAGAAAAGCTGTCTCAGCACTTTAAAGTGGATGAACAGGGCGTGTTGTGGTTTGACGACCGTCTTGTGGTTCCCAAGGATCGAGAGCTTAGGAATAAACTCATGGATGAAGCTCACCTTTCTAAGCTATCTATCCATCCGGGAAGTAGTAAGATGTATCAAGAACTAAGACCTCATTATTGGTGGACCAAAATGAAGAATGAAGTTACAGCATATGTTGCTAGATGTGACACGTGTTGTAGAGTGAAAGCTATTCATATGAAACCTGCCGGTTTGTTGCAACCTCTGTCCATCCCTAGTTGGAAGTGGGATGATATAAGTATGGATTTTATCTCGGGTTTACCCACTACTCAAAAAGGACATGATTCGATTTGGGTGATTGTGGATCGTCTTACTAAGACCGCTCATTTCCTACCTGTCAAGACAACTTATCGACCACCTCAATATGCCGAGAAGCATATCGTAGAAATTGTGAGGTTGCATGGTATACCAAAGACTATAGTATCTGATAGAGGGTCATAGTTCACGGCTCACTTTTGGGAACATTTACACAAAGGCTTAGGAACTAGTTTGATTCGTAGTACCGCTTATCATCCTCAGACAGATGGTCAGACTGAACGAGTGAATGCTATTTTGGAGGATATGTTAAGAGCCTGTGTGTTGTCTTCTAAGGGATCATGGGAGTCATGGTTACCATTAGCTGAGTTTGCTTACAATAATAGTTATTAAGAAAGCATCAAGATGGCTCCATTCGAAGCTTTGTATGGCAGAAAATATAGAACACCATTGAATTGGGTCAAGCCAGGAGATAGAAGGTATTATGGCATTGACTTTGTAGAAGAAGCCGAGAAGAAAGTTCATATTATTCAGCAAAATATGAAGGCGGCCCAATCGCGTCAGAAAAGTTATGTAGACAGAAGAAGGAGACCTCTTGTGTTTGAAGTTGGTGACTATGTTTATCTGAAGGTCACACCAATGAAGAAGAAACGGTTTGGAGTCCAGAGAAAACTTGCCGCTAGATTCGTAGGACCATACAAGATCTTGGAAAAGAGAGGTCTAGTAGCTTATAAGTTAGAGTTACCTGAGACAATGAGTACCGTCTTCCCAGTTTTCTATGTATCACATCTCAAGAAATATTTGCATGTTCCGGAGGAAAGAATAGAACCTCGAGGCATCCAACTCAAATCAGATTTGGTGTATCGTGAGCAACCGGTCCATGTGTTAGACACTAAAGAACATGCTACTCGGAATAGTGTGGTAAAAACATACAAGATACAGTGGAATCATCATGATGAGGGAGATGCAACTTGGGAAACGGGAGAATATCTATAAAAAGCTTATGAAGATTTTTATAACAAATGGTTCGTAACCCAAATCTCGGGACGAGATTTTTATAAGGGGGGAGGGCTGTAACACCCTGGTGTTATGACCAGCATTTAGGCACTGCAAATCATACATATTATGCATCATCAAGCATCCTAATCATACATGCCTAATCATGTAAATAATAACTGAAACCCTGCTTCGAAATATATGAAACATGCTCGCGGAACATGAATGTTGCATACACTTGTTTGGAGTTGCTTTTGCCCAAATTATGCTTGCTAGGTTAGTAAAACATGTTTGGCTATGATTGTAAATTATCTAGAATTATTTAGCGCAATTTTTGGAGCAAAGTTTGTATTGAAATTATTGCAAAATTCTGCTTTAAAAATAATTCTCCAAAATTAGGGTTTTGAGTTAAAATTGACTTTAATTTTTAATTCAAAATCTATCAAGAATTGGACTTTGGTCATAAAAGCAAAGTTGTAGAGGATTAAATTCTAAGCAACTTTTATTTTTGGGCCATTTTCAAAAGAAGTCATTTTCTTGCTCAAAAGGGTATTTGAAAACTGATATTTGAAATTTCCTTAAAAATCAAAAATTTAAAAATGCTTTTCTTCTTTCATGGGCCGTCGCCTCCCTTCTCGGCCCACGACCGAAGCCGGCCTGCCTCCTCGCCGCTCGCCCACGCGCGTCTGGCCCAGTAGCCCCCCGCTCGCCCACGCGCTTCTGGCCCAGCAGGCCGTCGCCTCGGCCCAGCCCCGCGCCGGGTCTGGCCTGCCTCCGCGCTGCGCCGCGCCATTCCCGCGTGCCGCGCCCGACCGCGTCAGGCGACGCCCGCCGCGTGGCGACCATGCGCCAGCGACGCCCGCCGCACGGCAGCCACGGCTTGACTCCGCCTCCACGCGTGCGCCTTCTTCTACCCGGCAGCGCCGCGTTCCTCACTCGCCTCCCCACTCAGCCAGCCGCAGCAGCCTCAGCTCCCGCGCGCAGCGAGCTCTGCCACCAAGCGTCACAGTCGCTCCACCGGCGACGTGCTCCTCCTCCCGTGCCTCATTCCTCGATTCCTCCCGCCAGCAGCTCCACCTCGTCAATCTCCTTCGGTGGCGCCCGCGTGTGTCTGCCGTGGGCGAGGTGAGAGGCTGTGGTGGCCGACTTTCTTCTCCGCACCGCCATGGCTGAGCTCGCCGGAGCTCGTGCCCGCGCAGGCGACCCGCTCCACCTCTATCATCCTTTTCTCGCGCATCAGCACTGCTTTGCCCCCGCGACCCTTGTGCGCGCCTCCCCGTGGCTTGTTGTGGCCAGGAGTGCCCGCCCACGGGTATGCCGCGCCGCCGTGTCGCCATGTGCGCCGGCGAGCTCGTGTCCGAGCTACTCCAGTGCCGCTCTTGGCACCTCGGGTCCGCCTCGACGCGGGGAAGCCGCTGGTGGTGACCTCACCGCTAGCAAGCTCACCGGCGGCGAGAGCCGGTCGGTCAACGGCGACCTCTGCTTCGGCTCCGGCTGACGCGTGGGTCCGGCTTGACTGCGGGTCCCGTGTGGCAGCCTCTCTAGGTGCACTGCACCGGGTGTACCTATCCTATTTGGGTCGCTGGATTTTTGTTTTAAAGAAAGGGATTTCTAAAATGGTTTCAAAAATTGATTAAAATGCTTGGAAAATGTATATCTCGAGTTATAGTGCTCCAAAATGGATGAAACAAATTTTGTTGTGTTTCTTGTGACTAGATCTATCTGTTAAAAATATTGCATGTCATTTTTGAGATACTTTTCTGTAGAGCTTTATTTAATCCTTGATATTGCTGATAACTTGAAAAATGTGTAGAAAAACCTATAGGCTTCAGAAAAATATGATTCCAAGTTTGTTAATCTTCTTATGTAATGTACTTCCTAGGAAAAATATGTGTTATGCATGTGCTATAGAAAAATTATGAGGTGTAGTTCAAGTGCCTTTAATGGCTGATTTCTGTTATTTTTGCTAGAGAGCAAAATTTTTATAAAACATGCATGTGATAATTTTTGTACAGTGATTATTTGCTGTGCAGAACATAGGAAAAATATTTCCTCTATTGTTTGACACTTTTCACAGTACAAAGTATTTTCATGTTCATAATCATGCCATAGCTTGTTATTTTTGTGTAGGCTAATCCACTCATTCAAATACCATGAAAATCTAATGGTAGACTACTTAGGGTAGTACTGTGCTATGGTAATTTTCTAAGATTTTTCTAAGCAATAAAAATACATGTTGCTATTCAAACCTATTATTATTAATTAGGGTTTAATCAAGTGTTGCTTTATGTGTGATTAAGAAATTAGTGAAGCTTTGGTGTATCTTTGAAGCATTTAATAAGATGTGTTGACTTAGCATATTAGTAGTAGAAGAGAAGGCAGTAGATGACATGTGCTTGTAGTATATGTTCTTGGATGATGTTGACTACCTTGCATTCAAGCATATCCATTGTATTCATCTCATCCGATGCACCGATTGCATAAGCACTTACACACATTGCATCATACAGGATCGCAAACCGAGAACCCAGTCGTCATACCCGAGGAGCCCGAGGAGCAGCTCGAGGTGCAGCCGCAGGAAGTGCCCGAAGTCGACGAGGAGGACGTTGAGGAACTTCCGGAGTGCCCCGATCACCGCCCAAGCTCCTTCGAGAGAGGCAAGCCCCAGAGCATTTTCTCCCTGGTTTGCAATTATTAATTAAATGCTTTACTTTAATTGATGCATTATGTTCAGGAGTTGTTTGCAACCGTTGCTGCATTATACCTTGTCTACCTTTGTTATACTATATCCTTATTACCCTGGTATCCGCAGTCGAGTCAATGCTTAGCTGGCTTAGACCGGTAGAAGTCGGGTGATTTCCTGTCACCTGCGAGCTATAGGTGGTTACCTGGATCTGCTTGGATAACTATGTAGTCATGGTATAACTAAGTGTTAAATGAAGTTGAGACCGGACGGAGACTTACAGAGTTTTGAACTGTAGTGCTTTCTGTCTGTGTCGATTAAGAATCGACTGTTGTTGGGCCTCGAGTCATGTTGAACGCTTGCCTTACATTTAGCTGTCCGGATAAAGTACCTTCCGACCGTGAAGCTGGGAGATTATTTGGGCCGAGTAGATTGCCCGCAGCGCACTGTGCCGGAGCAGGTGTGGTAGGACACGGGGGCGAGATGATAAGACCAAAGTGCAGTCGGTTGGCCCCCGGATACATGTGGTTCCTGGTAAACTCGAGACTCCTGGATAGTTGACTCGGTGATCAATACCTCACTTTAGCGGGTGAGTGGGGTTTGTATAAGGAATAAATCACCAGCTGGTTAGGAATCGATTCGAATCGCCATCGCTCCTGGATAGTGAGCACTTAACTTGAGTGATTTCATCGTAGTAATGTTGATGGAATACTTGGACAGTTATAATGAATATGACAATATGGAAGTTGTTAATGATCATGGGTTATCATTATTTGCTTAATCACATGTTTGCTCTAGTATAGGTGCAAATGTAGTCGACAGATTAATAATAATGAACTTGACAATAATGCTTCTAGAAAGGTTCTTGAAATGATAAAAATGCTTCTTTTTGCAAATGAGTCAGCTACACTACTATTAAGCCCTTCATAATCCTTGGTGTCACTTATTTTGGTTATGTCGGGTAAGTCTAGCTGAGTACCTTCTCGTACTCAGGGTTTTATTCCCCCTTGTTGAAGATGGGCAGATGTATTACGGCTACTGTATCAACTGCCTGTATCCTGCGATGGGTGATGCTTAGGACCATGGGCATGATCATTCCTTATGTCTCGTCTGATGCTTTTGTTGGAGATGATCATTAGCTGGCACTGTATTTGAACTCCGTGTGAGTGTGTGTGGTTTTAAACAAATGGCTTCCGCTACTTTTATTCGAACTCGTTTTGTAATAACTATGTTTTAAACTCTAATGTATCTGAGATGTGAACTTTTATGTAATATATGATGGTGACCGCTAAACTTATTATGATCTTGACTGGGATGTGAGTTGGTTTGAAATCCTTCGTGATTCCACGGACTATCGGGTTATACGGGCTTAAGTTTGCTAAACCGTCTGCTCTGGCGAATGATTTTGTTACTTAATTTCGTATAATTGGTCGGTTCTGTTATAATAAGGGATTATACTGGTTCGGACAGAACGTCCCTACGTCCAGTTCGCTGTTACTCGTGTTACCGGCAGTTGGTTTGTAGTAGGGATTACAAACAGGCGAGAGAGGGATAGGATAATAAGTCTCTGGTGGAAGGATTGAACGGGTGCTGAGAGCTCATTTACCGCTCAGCCGTGTGCTCATGTCGTGCTCTTATGTTAAGACCCCCCGTCTTGATCTCTCCTTTTCGTGGGACGCCCTGCTTCCTCTTTTATAGGCGAAGGGAATGCGCGGGTTACAAAGGAGGAAAAGGAGAAGAACGAGAGAGAGAAGAAGGCTTCCAGGGTTGCTAGGTCCTTCTTCTCCTTCATGCAGGTCCCGCCAATCTTGTAGATGTCAACAGGGACGGCTCCATGTCGCGGACCTGTTCGTCACTGACGCCATGCACAGGCATCATCTGCCGGTCATGGCATTCTATTCCGTCCCGACGGACGTCATGGTGAACTGACGCGCCTATCAGCGTCCGTACGAGGATTAGGCAGAACAGCACCGGCACGTCTGACACTGTTCTTGATGTGAATCTCCAGGTATGGCCCGTCATGGCCACGGGTTACATCGAGGCGTGCCGGCCTCTTCCTTGGCATCAGAGTTTTGACCCAGGCCCATACGCTTGGACCTAGAGTGGTTGGCGGCGGTATGGGTCCCCGTCGAACAAGACGGAACCCGCGTCCTCGAGGTCGGGCAAGACGGAGCCCGTGACCTTGGGCGGGACGAAAACCGCGTCCTTTGGGTCGGGCGAGACGGAGCCCGCGGCCTCGAGGTCGGGCAAGACGGAGCCCGCGGCCTCAAGGTCGGACTTGACGGAGCCCGCGGCCTCGTGGTCGGGCAAGACGGAGCCCGCGGCCTCGAGGTCGAGCGAGACGGAGCCCGCGGCCTTGGGCGAGACGGAACCCGCGTCCTTGGGGTCAGGCGAGACGGAGCCCGCGGCGTCGAGGTCGGGCGAGACGGAGCCCGCGGTCTTGAGGTCGGGCGAGACCTTTTAATACGTCTCGAGCCATCCGGGGAAGTCAGCGTGTGCGCTAACTTCCTTGCTTTGGGTATCCCTAATATCGATACCCGACGAGAGTCCTTTTGGAACATATGAATTTCATAAAAAATGTGTAAATTTTCACAGAAAAAACATAGAAACACATGAAAAAAAAATCATGGTTGCCAAAGAGGGCCTAGAATGAATCGATTCCTATGGATTGATATAAAGGGACCCTAAAACCGCTACATATGTGGACTGGACGGACCTTTTTGGAGCTGTATATGAGGAGAGACGAGAGAAGAATAGCAAGAGAAGGTAAAATGAAATGTGGTTGCACCTGATCTGAAATGGGCACTCCAACTCCCTCCAAGGCTCCAACTCCAAAAAGGTGCATGTTTGGTTTTTGACGAGTATAAGAGTAAGAGAACAGCTTTCGATCCTCTTTTCTGTGGCTGCTGATAAGTGGTAACCTCCCTTATTTACTAGTTGTTCCTCCTCACTTAAGAATTAAGATTCCTATGTGTGGTTTGGTATTAAGCTAACTATTTAAAATAGTTGAGATATTTCCTTGCCTTGGTGTGGCTCCGGGTCATGAATGAGTTTGAGAGAATGGGAGAACCGTACCCAGCCGGCCCTGTTGCACTTAACCGTACGTCTGTTGAGCTAGGTTAAGCATCTCAAGCAAGATTAGCATTAGGCAGAGCTCCATATTGTTCTTTCTTTTCCCAGAGAAAAAAAAAGCTCCAGAATTTCTTGTGCACAAGTGATAGGAAGACGTAGAAAAAGATCCCGTTTGGTAGGGTCTGGAGTTCTCCAAAACAAAGAAGTCATAGCTACGTTTTGGTGGCTTGAGCTTCGAGGCTCAAAACTAATTTGACTTCACTGTTTTTGATTTGGTTTTGGTTTTAAAAGTCATTGGTAGAGCTTATAAGCCAACCAAGAAGCACTTGTAAGAGTTTTGCCAAAGAGAACTTAAATCACCACTTGGATGTAGTGGATTTTAATAATCTGATAGAAAAAGTCTCAGAATCTCGTAATCCAATCCAAACAAGCAAATTCTAAAAGTATTCTAACACATAAAATTTCAAAAGTTATGAAATACAAAGAACATAGGTAATATCGTTGGATTCTAAAAATCATTATTATTGCACTCAAAGAGGGCGAGTCGGCGAGACTCATCCGTTGCGGGCTACTACCAGGAGATTGTCCCGAAGAAACAGACAATTCCACGTGTCAGAGTGGGCCCCGCCATGACGTGGCGCCGTGACGGAAACTCCATCCACTTCCGTTCCGCTCCGTTTCTCCTCAAATCCGTTGGCTCTGCACCAGCGGCGCAACCCCCCATTTCATACGCGTGCTAAACTTCACAGCGCCGTGGCATCAGTCAAACAAAATTTCGCTATATTTTGTCCAAAATTCAAATCAAATATATTTATGCACTATGTATGAATAGATACCATATACTAGTAGATATACAGGTGCAAATACGCGTGACTGAAAGAGATACGCGGCTCAAACCAATTTTGCAACAACCAAAAAAGAATTAAAAGAATAAATCGCGGCCTTTTGTTCTTCGTCTTCCTTCCACCTTGCTCCTCAATCTCCTCTCTCTCCTTTCCTCCGTGAGTTGCGTCTCCACCTCCCTCCCCCTTCCTTCCGTCCTCGTCGTCCCCACCCAATCCAACCCCTTCCCCGAGGCTGGCTGTGGCCGCCGCTCCGGCTCTGGCTCGCAATCCAACCTCCAATCGCTCGCGAATGCCGCCTCCTCGCCGCGGCCCCAGCCCCGCCCTAATCCCCACCCCGTCGCCTCCGCATTAGCCATTTCCCGACCAATCCCTGCTCCTCGCGTTAGGGTTAGGGCACCCCGTCAATCTATCTATATATTGCGACAGACAGGACGAGTACCACCACCACCACCGCATGGGCGCCGCCGCCGACTTCCGCCGCGACCTCGAGGACCTCGTCTGCGACCACCTTGGCGGCTGCTTCTCGCCGCCGCCGTCCTCCTCCTCCTCCTGCTCCGCCGCGGCGGGGGGAGGCGCCGCGGACCATGAGCCCGACGGCGAGGCCGAGTCGTCGGCGGCGCGCAGGCGGAGGCGGGAGTCGCGCCTTCTCAGCCGCTGGGTCGCGCGCCAGGCCGAGGAGGTGCTCTCCTCCATGGAGCGCGAGGTCGAGCGCCGCAACCGCGAGGCCGAGCTCCTCGCGCTCGCGCGCCTCCACCCGGTCTCCACCCTCGACCCATCCTCCTTCCTCCTCTCCTCGCCCGCCGCGCCGCCGCCGCCGCGCCCGCAGGCGCCCTCCCCCGCCGCGCCCTCCTCGCTCCTGCAGATGTGGCGCGAGCTCGAGCACCGCCGCGCCGACGCAGCCCACGCCCACCCCTTCCACCGCGAGTCCTCCCCGGACAACGCCGACCGTGACCGCGAGCGCGTGCGCCAGATCGCGCGACGCCTCACGGACACCGCCGACGGTCCAACCGCCGCCGCCACCGCCACCGGGGAGTGGCTCGGCGAGACGGAGAGGCAGAGGGTCAGGCTCGTGAGGGAGTGGGTGCAGATGGCCAGCCAGCCGCGCGACTCCCGTGGGGGCGCGCGCAGGGACGAGCCTGCCGCCGGCGCCGACAGGGACAGGCCAGGGGAGCCTCCTCGGCTACGAGGCCGGCAGGCACGATTGGATGTCATCAGCCGGATGGCCAGGGAGCGTCAGCGCGAGCTGCAGGGAATATCAGGGTACCATGTCGTGTCGGAGTTTCCTCGCCGCAGCCGCAACCGCATCCAGGTGGGAACCTCGCGGCATTGCATTGCACGAACCACTTACTTGTGATGCCATGCGTGCCGGTTTGTGAAATCTGTGGCTTGCATCACAGGGACTGCTTAGGGGGAGGTTCTTGAGGAATGGGGCGCTTGAAGAGGAGCGACCACCATCTGTGGCAGCGAGGGAGCTCGGGCAGCTGAGGCAGAGCCATCGTATGCCCGCCTTGAGGTTAGCATCCCTTTCGATGATACAATACAAATCTCTATGGTAATAGGACCTATATATTTTGATGATTCTATAATCTACTATGTCATTACAAGTATGTTCCTCCATACACTTTCAGTGCTAATGGAACTCTTGGCTGGATAGTTCAATCACATCATTTCCACCCCTTCTGTACCATAGAATGTTGGGGAGAAATCACTGCATTATTTATGTTACTTTGATAATTCTGATGTATGAGGTTTGGAAGTGAGAATGGTTGCTATTTCCCACTCCCTTCCATTATTATAGTATAGCCTAGGACCCACTTGTACAGCCTCATTTGTGTTTGTGGTCCCTTGACATCCTGGGGGTGTCTCTAGACAACACATTCCTTAGTCCACTGGCACATTGTCGGTGTTTCGAGTAAGCACCGGCTAGTAAATTTGTATATTGCGTGTCTGACCCGGATGGTGTGCTAAGAGGACACAAGGATTATACTGGTTCAGGCCGAATGTCCCTACATCTAGTTTCGAGCTGTTCGTGTTACTAGCACTGAGTTTGTAGTAGGGGGTTATAAACTGGCGAGAGAGGGAGGTAGCTCCCAAGTCTCTGGTGTGATGTGGTGTGTTTGTCCGATCAATCGCCGTGCGATGAATCGATCTCCCTCTAGTGGGACGCCCTGCTTTCCCTTTTATAGGTCAAGGGAAAGCAAGGGTTACAACCGAAGGGAAGAGAAAAAAGGAAAAAAGAAATAAGGCTCCCGGAGGTGCACCGTCCTCCTTTTCGCGTGGGTCCCACTGACCTTGTAGATCGTGGTGGCTGCGGCATCGTACCGGGGTCCTGTTGGCCGCTGCAGCTTACGTGTGATGGATAAGTCTCTGTGGTCTTTGTGGGGCTGCAGCAGTCTTTGTGGGGCTGGCTGCAGCAGCATCTTGACTGAGAGGACAACATCCTTGCAGCTGTCTTGACTGAGAGGACAGCAGCAGCATCTTACCTAGGACAGCATCTTAGGACAGCATCTTAGAGGACAGCATATTAGCATCTTAGACTAGCATCTTGGCGTATGCTTGGCTGGCTAGCAGCCTATAAATATGTATCTCCAACCCCTCAGGTTGGCATAGCATTTGTGTGAGTTTGTGTGAGAAATAAACCAGAAAATTGCCCAAACTCCTAGTATCATCCTCTCTCGATGAGAGTAAAAATTCTGCTACTACCGAGAGTGAGTTCAACGACTAACAACTGGTATCAGAGCCGTACTATCCTATAGCCTGAGCATCTCCTGCTCATCTCCTCTCCCAGCCACACAACAGCCCCAGCTGCGAGGAGCAGCTCCAGCCGCTCCTGCTCACTCCTCCCCCGCGCCGTCTGAAGCAGCCCTCTCCCCACGCAGCAGCCCCCCGGTAGCGCGTCATGTCCGCAGGGCAGTCTCAGCGCTCGGTCGCCTCGAGCACACGGCGTCGGCAGGAGGCCGAATTTGCCGCGGCAGAGGAACGCGAGCGAGCGGCGGCAGAGACCGCTGCGGCGGCGGCAAGGGCGTCGAGGCTGGCAGCGGCGGAGCTGGCAGCAGCCAGAGCGGAGGCGGAAGCAGCGGCGGCGGCGAATGCAGCGCGTGCGGCGGCAACGGAGGTCGAGGCTCTGCGCAGCAGCATCGGCAGCTCCATTTCCGCTGACGACACCGCCGACGCGGACCTCGAGCTGCTAGAGAGGGAGGCAGCGCGAGCGTGGCGGCAGCCCAGATAGGCGCGGACGCGCTGGCGGCGCTCCTGGAGGAGGCGCGCACGGCGGTGGCGCTCCTGGGGCAGCCGCGCACGCCCACGAGCGCGGCGGCAGCCCAGACAGGCGCGGACGCGCCGGCGGCGATCCTGGTGGAGGCGCGCACGGCGGCGGCGCTCCTGGAGGAGGCGCGCACGGCAACGGTGGCAGACGGGTCGATGGAGAGCGCGGCCGTCACAGGCAGCGTGGCTCTCTCTCCCCGGATCGGTACCGACGGGTCGATGGAGAGCACGACCTTCACAGGCAGCGTGGCTCTCTCTCCCCAGATCGGTACCGTGGTTACCACGGGCTCCAGGCTGTTGTCAGGGACGTCGGTCCCAGCGGTGGGTGGCCTACCCTCACCAAGACCAACTACGTCGAGTGGGCTGCGGTGATGAGGGTAAAGCTCCAGGTGCGGCACATGTGGGAGGCAGTCCGGTACGGCGACGTCGACTACGACCTAGATCGACGGGCAGTCCCGCCCGAGATGCAGTTCTCGCTTACCAACAAGCGGACTGCCAAGGAGGCTTGGGACGCCATCGCTGCGGCACGCATCGGCAGCGACCGCGCCCGCATGTCCACACTGCAGGCACTTCGCAAGGAGTGGGAGAACCTGGCCTTCAAGCCAGGTGAGGACGTTGATGACTTTGCTCTCCGTCTCAACACTCTATTGCAGAAGATGGTGCAGTTCGGCGATGACACCTACGACGAGGAGAGAGCTGTCGAAAAGCTCTTCCGCTGCGTCCCCGAGAAGTACAAGCAGATGGCTCGCTCGATCGAGTCTCTGCTGGATCTCTCCACGATGTCGATCGAGGAGGCGATAGGTCGCCTCAAGGTCGTCGACAGTGATGAGCCACAGGCTCTCTCGGGGCCCATCACCACTGGCGGGAAGCTCCTTCTCATTCGGGAGCAGTGGCTTGCCAGCCAAGGTGACCGGAAGAAGGGGGAGCCTTCTTCCGCGACAGGCGGTCGCAAGCGTGGTAAGCCACGCAAGGCGCGCAGAGATGCCCAGGCCGGGGCGCGAGGACGTGCCGAGGGTGATGCCCGCGGAGGCGCCCAGGGCGGCGCCGCCGGCAGGCACAAGCCGGCACGAGACGACGCCTGCCGCAACTGCGGCCAGCTTGGCCATTGGGCCAAGGACTGCCGACAGCCACGACGCGGCCAGGCCCACGTCGCACAGGCGGAGGAGGAGCCGGCTCTGTTCATGGCACATGCAAGTATCGAGCTACCTCCAGCGGCACCGGCCGCAGCGGCTCTCCTGCAAAGGCTTTTTTCGCGATTTGTTCCTCCTGTGGCCGTTGTGCCATGGAGGTGGGTCGTTATTGGAACTTCGGTGTTTTTCCCCACGGACGCCCAGCCCCTGGGGAGGAGACGCGCCGGTAATTCGTTTTCCACCAGGTGCGCGTGAGCGCATCTGGTGGGTGTAGCCCCCGAGTCTTTGGAGGAGTGAGACACTCCTGCAAAGGCTTTTTGCGATCCGTTGCTTGAGGCCGCACGGGAGTACTGTTTGTTATTGTCGTTTTGCAGGAGGGCAAGCTGCGTATGACACTCGTCGTTTGTCTGCGACCGCGTGTTCGGTCTCCTTGCGATGCCGAGGCCCCGCGCGTAGCAGGGGTCCGGTCGGGGGGTCGGTTCGTCTTGTGATCGTTATCCCTCATGCGTTCATTCGCTAGTACGAAGGGGCTGAGCCGGGCCGTGCTTTTCTCGCTGGACGGAGCACGGTCCTCGGTGAGTTGTTAATGAGCTTGTTCGAGTGGAGCCCTGACATCCCCTTCACGGGGGCCCGGTTCGATGTCAGCTGGTGACTGACTCCAGATTCTTGGTGGCTGGTTCATATAGTTCCCGGATCCATTCGACCGGTCCGAGGACTCGATGCCTTTCTTTCGGGGAAAAACCATGGACCTTGCATTATCCAAGACTCAAAACGAGGATTGTGACGCCCGTGGCGCTTCGCGCGCTTTGGCTACTGGCCGCTAGCGGGCCCGTCCTTAACCTCCCCTCACTCTAAGGTGCCCTAGAGCGGCCGTGAACCCACTAGTGGGCCAGCCTTTGAACTCCTGGGTGTTAATGGGCCGTAGGAGCGTTTTCAGCTCCGTATCCCTGTTACCTGCGGCGGCCCGTGGCCTTTGAAGTCGAACTGTTGCCCGGCGGATCCTTCGCGGTGAAGATTGGGATAGGCATGCGTTCGTCTCTCGAGGCGGCGAGGCGACTGATGCTGCGAGAAATAATGAGGGCTCGAGCCCCGAAGGAAACGGATCTGGTGGGGCGTGTGGCGCATTAATTTAGGCGGACGGTTCGACTCGTGCCCGTTCCGCCCTTACCTTATAAACGAAGCGGTTTCTCCCCAGCCTCCGTACGCGCAGCGGCATCCTTTGCCCTTCTAATCTTTTCGCCTTTCGCTCCCGAGTCCCAGCCTTTGTTTCCTTGTTTCCACTCCGCCGCCGGCGAAATTCTCGCTCTCCAGCCTTACGCCGCCACCGGATCTTCTGCATTGCCATCCCCGTTCCTCGATGGAGCCGTGGCCTCGTTCCGACGTCCTCCGCGCGCGCATGGAGGGTCTAGTTAAGAAGGGCCTTCTCTGCGCAAGGACCGCGGCAAATGAGTGGATCGTACCTGGTGGTGAGGATGTGCCGTCGCCGCCTGACGGCTACGTCGTCTCCTTCATCCCCTTCCACGAGCGGGGGTTCGCGACTCCTCACCGATTCCTCCGAGGGCTGCTGCACTACTACGGGCTGGAGCTGCAGCATCTGAATCCCAACGGGATTCAGCACATCTCGGCCTTCGTTGCGCTGTGCGAGAGGTATCTGGGGATCGAGCCCCACTTCAAGCTATGGAAGTACTTCTTCGCCGTCGAGCTGCAGAAGGAGAAGAAGCCGGACCTGGCGGTGCCGATGGGGTGCGCGAGCATCCGTCTGCGGGGCAACCGGGCATCGGAGTATATGTCCATCCCTTTGTCGAAGTCCAACAAGGGGTGGCATAAGCTCTGGTTCTACCTGAAGAACGACGCCGCCGCCCCCCTACCGATCTTCACCGGCCACCTGATCGAGGTGTCGGGGGCGTGGAGATACGGGCCCATCGAGAAGGAGCAGAAGAGGCTTGGCGACCTGCTCAAGGCCATCGCGACTCTGAAGCGCCGCGGCCTTCGCGGGACCGGCGTCATCGGAGCGTACCACGTCAGGAGGCTGGCGCCGCTGATGGCGCGCGCCCTTCCGATGTATAAGATGACGCCGAATTCCGTGCCCGAAGGGATGGTGATGGTCGCCGGCGAGGCCCTCAACGTCGGCAAAATGGCACAACGCCTCAAGGAGGCGATGGAGTTCCCGACGGATCCGTCGGTGGATCTCGCCCCGGTGTACCCGGTCCCGGGGCATCCCACGATGCGGCCGGACGCGGGTTTCGTCGAACTGGACGAGCCCCTGCTCCGGTGGGCGAATCCACAGGACCCGACGTCGACACTCTTCACCCTCGACGATGCCGTTGAGATCATGGAGCAGAGAGTCTCGACGAGGGGATTGCGGCCGTGCTGGAAGCCTTGAACCATGCTAGGGGCGCCCTGCACGAAGTCGTCGTTCCCACTGGCCGGGTATTCACTTGATCTTGCTCTCCACTCGCCCTCTTCTTTCTTCATGTATTTTTGTGTTCTGACCATCATCTTTTTTTAGTCCCTTATCGCTCGCAGCCGGGAGAAATCCTGGTTCCTTCGTGAGCAGAAGGGAACCTGGGACCGCCACGTCGAGGAGGCGCGGCTGCGCGGGGAGGTGACGGCCCAGCTTGCTGCCGCCCAGCAGAGGGTGGCCGAGCTGACTCCCGTTGCCGAGGAGGCGAACGGTCTCCGATTGCGGGTGACCGAGGCCCGTCGGCATGCGGACGAGGCTGAGAGGGCATTCGAGGCTCTGTCGGCGAGGTCGCGGGAGGACGACGAGGAGGCCGCCAAGGTCAGGAGGCAGAGGGACGAGCTGCTTCAGAAGGATGCCGAGACCCGTCGGCGGATCCTCGACCTTTTGGCCGAGGTTGAGAAGGAGCGGGAGCTGAAGTTGGGGGTCGAGGAGAAGCTCGCGGCCGTGGAGGAGAAGGCGAGTCTGGGCGCTGCGGCGTTCGTCCGGCTACGCAAGAAGCGGGACGAGCTGCTCCAAACTGCGGAGAGGCTTCGCTCGGAGCGTGGCGCGGCTCGCGAGGAGCGCGACCAGGTCCTCCGAGAGCGCGATGACGCGCAGCAGAAGATCGGCTCCCTCTAGGCCAAGCTTGGAACTACGACGACCCAGGGGCTGGAGGCCGAGGGCGTCTCTGCCGGGCTGGCCACGGACCTCGTCGAGGCGAGGTGGAACCTTTAGGCGGAGAGCGACGAGCTCGGTATCCTGAGCGCCGCCCTCGGAGTGGTCTGTGACGACTTGGAGGTGGTGCGGTCTGAGGGGACCAGTTCGCTCGTGGCCCGTGCCGTCGAGATCACGGCGCGGGTGCACTAGCTTGAGAGGGACGCCCTTCGCGTCGGGGTCCATCAATCCTTCGTGATTGCTCGTTCTCATTATGAGGACAACACCGACCTGGAGACGATGAGCCTCGGCTTCGCGCCTGGCTACACTGACACCGAGCTGGATGAGATAGAGGCGGCGGTGGCTCCTCTTTCGCGGGACCTGGCGGACAAAATGGAAGACACAGTTCTACCCCGGAGGGGTTAGTTAGTCAGATATGTCGAGTGATCATTCATGTAACAAGCAGACAAACTTCGACCCATCTGCACTATCGCACAAACTTATCATTTTGTTTTGTTTGACTAAGTTTGGTTTCCCCCCCTTTTTATGTGTGGAAAGGGGTTCGTGTGTTTCGACCCTTCCGTTTGTTAAAACCGTGGGGTCCGAGGTGTAGGAGGGAAACTTTGATCGTGTTGGTGAGTAAGAGTGCCGTAGCCGCAGGGGCGTAGGTTTCTCGTAGTCCAACCAGCGATGCTCAATCGCTTGTTTCCGCAGACCTTGCCACTAGATTTATCGTGAGGAAGAGGTCGGGCGAGGCGACTGTTTTAGAAAGGGTGTATTTATACCCTTATCAGCCCCCGAGTGAGATCCGACCCCTTGCCGTTGCTGGGGTCAGGTGTCACTAAAGATCGTGGAGAGGATAGCGAGATTAGTAGGAGAAAACGTCTCTTGTTTTCGTACGTACCCCCTCCGTAGGATTCGAGCTATCGTTTTGTGACCGTGCGTTCGGTCTCCTTGCGAGTCCAACTTTCGTCGAACCCCCTCACGTAGCGGGGATTCGAACAAGGGTCGGCTTGACTTTGTGATTGTTGCTCCATCCGTGGTTTCCGCAACCGTGGGGGTTGAGATAACGTTACTTGCCTCGATGGCTTGAGTGATGCGTTCGATGAGCTCGCTAACGGGTATGTTCGAGTGGAATCTGGGTCCGTCGTTCGCGACGGGCTCGGCAGAGCCTTCATGTGACGTTCCACTGCTCCTTAACCCGTCTTCCAACAGATGCCCCCTCAATGGGGACTCTATGGGCTCGGCTGGGAGCTAGGATCGAACGAGAAGGTTGAGATGACCATGTCCGCTTCTAGGCGGGTCGGGCGAAGGCCGCTGGGGCTCATCTGCGTTTTCTCCCCTGGCTCTTGTTTGACGTGAGGCGGCCTTGGACCCTCTGCGGGTCGGCCTTCGAACCCCGGTCTCCCGATTTAGGGTCGGGCGGCTTGAGCCCCCCGAGCCTTATGAGGCTCGGTAGGGGTCAGCCGCGTTTCATGCATTACCCTGCCCTCGGTTTCCGCAACCGGAGGTGACTCGTCGTCTGTCTGCGACTGCGTATTCGGTCTCTTTGCGATGCCAAGCCCCCGCGCGTAGCAGGGGTCCGGCCGGGGGGTCGGTTCGTCTTGCGATCGTCGTCCCTCATGCGTCCATTCGCTAGAACGAAGGGGCTGAGCCGTGCCGTGCTTTCCTCGCTGGACGGAGCACGGTGCTCGGTGAGTTGTTAACGGGCTTGTTCGAGTGGAGCCCCGGCATCCCCTTCGCGGGGCCCGGTTCGAGGTCAGCTGGTGACTGACTCTAGATTCTTGGTGGCCGGTCCATATAGTTCCCGGATCCGTTCGGCCGGTCCGAGGGTTCGATGCCTTTGTTCGCGGAAAAACCATGGACCGTGCATCATCCAAGACTCGAAACGAGGGTCGGGACGCCCGAGGCGCTCCACGCGCTTCGGGTATTGGCCGCTAGCTGGCCCGTCCTTAACCTCCCCTCACTCTAGGGTGCCCTGGAGCGGCCGTGAACCCACTGGTGGGCCAGCCTTCGAACTCCTGGGCGTTAATGGGCCGTAGGAGCGTTTTCAGCTCCGTAACCCACTTACCTGCGACAGCCCGTAGTCTTTGAAGGCGAACCGTCGCTCGGCGGATCCTTCGCGGGGAAGATTTGGATAGGCATGCGCTCGTCTTCCGGCAGCTTCCTGGAGCCGTTCGATCGACCTGGGCACAGGTTTTACCTTGATGATAAGAGTGATGGGTTCGGGAAGCTCTTACCGGATATGATTGAGCGGGATCCGGGTCCGTTGATCGTGACGGGGCCGGCACGACCCGCATGGGGTATCCTGCTGCTCCCTACCCGTTTCACGGCGTCGGTCAAGCCATCCAATTGACTTGCGTTACCTGCTGGGACAAGGTTTTCTTGCGGAGATAGAGGATGAGAACATCCCGCGCGGGAATTTAGTTTAGGCAGATAAACCAGGCGGGGAACTTGTAATAAATGGACAAGCTCTTAAATTTCGTTATAGCAAACAACTTTTTAGTTCTTCTCCCCTTTTGTATGAAAAGGTTAGTGCATTCCGACCCTTTTTGTCATTAAGGCCATAAAAGCTCGGGATGCGGGTGAGCCAGTTCTGATCACGCTGGTGAGCAGAGACGCCGTAGCCGCTAGGGCGTAGGTTTTCCGAAGCTCGACCAGTTATACTCAGAGCCTGTTCCCATAAACCTAGCTCCTAGGTTTTAACGTGAAAGGGGGTCGGGCACTGAGAATGTTTGCTAGGCGGATAGATTTTTAAAGCGTACCGGCCCTTTCCATGGCTAAGGCCAAAAAGCCCGAGGTGCGGAAAAGAAACTTTGATTACGCTGGTGAGCAAAGGCGCCGTGGCCACTGGGGCGTAGGTTTCTCGCAGTCCGACCAGTTTTACTCAGGGTTTATTTCCGCAAACTTCGCTTTTGGGTCTTAATCGTGAAAAAGGGGCAGCCGTAGAGATTATCTACTAGATAGATATGTCCTTATTAGCCCCCGAGTGAGGCCCGACCCCCGCCGTTTGCTGGGGTCGGGTGTCACAAAAGATCGGGGAGTTCGACAGCAAAACTAATAATAAGAGGAAGTGCGCGTTTATTAGGGGTAAAAGTGACATAGCTGCTCAATGTTCCCGGCGTTGACAAAGATCTTGCCGTCAAGTTTGTAGGCGTCTGGCCGGAGCATCTCTGTGACGACGCGCAGTCCCTCCTACGGCGGGGAGAGCTTGTGGCGGTCCTTGCATACTTGGCCAAGAGAAGAGGGCGACGTCGCGCGCTTCGTCTAGCTGGGCTCCGTCCTATGCTCCCCCTTGTTAGAGCTTCCGGACAAGAACTGCTTCAAGAGAACGCAGTCCTTGTACAGGTGCTTGACGGGGAAAGCATGGTTCGCGCATGGCTCTTCAAGCAGCTTCTCGAAGTGGCTTGGGGTGCCCTACGCAGGCTTCCGGCCCCCCGTGCAGTCGGCGTTGGCCGCTAGCGAGCTCCCGCGCCGCCGCTTGTTCTTCTTTTTGTTGGGAGGCTTGGAGGCACCTTCGTCGGCGTCCTCGTCCCGCTTTGCCTTGCCCTTGAGGGCGTGTCGGCCAAAGGCCTGAGGTCCCGTCAAGTCGGGGCTCGGGCTTCGGTCCTCACCGCTGTCATAGCGTCCGCCACGACGTGGATAGTAGCCGCGGCTAGCCCCTTCCTTTGCATCACCGTAGGCACGCCTGCGGGCGTCGAGGGTGTCGTGGGCGTCGCGGTGGAGGCCGAGACGCTCATGCACCGGAACCGCGGTGCGCGGCCCACCGCCCTGTTGGGCCTGATGGACCGGTACGTCCTCGTCGGGTTGTTCTGAGAGCGCTTAACGTCTGCGAGCGTCGAGGGTGTCACGCGCGTCGCGGTGGAGCTCGAGACGCTCGTGCACCGAACCCGCGGTGCGCGGCCTTCCGTAGTCGAGGCTGAGGAGCTGGTTGCTTCCGGGGGCGCGGACCTCCGTTGTAGGTGGCTGCAGCTCCTCGGCGCCTCGGCGATTGCGTCGAGGCCGGTGAAGAGGAGGGGTTGTGTGGCAGCGGAAGACCGCACCAACTCCTTCCGTCGTAATGACGAAGTCCAGGTTCCTGAAACGCACGCGCGCGTCCGGGACCCAGCTGACGTTGCGATTAGCCATCCGAGGCCTGGTGTTGATGTCGAAACGCGCAAAAAGACCCCTACCTGACGCGCCAACTATCGGTGTTTCGAGTAAGCACCGGCTAGTAAATTTGTATATTGCGCGTCGGACTCGGATGGTGTGCTAAGAGGACACAAGGATTATACTGGTTCGGGCCGAATGTCCCTACGTCCAGTTTCGAGCTGCTCGTGTTACTAACACTAAGTTTGTAATAGGGGGTTACAAACTGGTGAGAGAGGGAGGTAGCTCCCAAGTCTCTGGTGTGATGTGGTGTGTTTGTCCGATCAATCGCCGTGCGATGAATCGATCTCCCTCTAGTGGGACGCCCTGCTTTCCCGTTTATATGTCAAGGGAAAGCAGGGGTTACAACCGAAGGGAAGAGGAAAAAGGAAAAAAGAAATAAGGCTCTCGGAGGTGCACCGTCCTCCTTTTCGCGTGGGTCCCGCTGACCCTGTAGATCGTGGTGGCTGCGGCGGCGTCCCGGGGTCCTGTTGGCCGCTGCAGCTTACGTGCGGGCGTCGCGCGCCATCCTTGTCTTCCGTCCCGTCCGAGCGGACGGACTGGTCAGAGGGTCCCTTGACAGAAGCCATGCGGGGGGCTAGTGGTACAGTGCCAGTCAACTGACGCCGGTTGACTGATGTTGGACGGTGGTCAGGCAGGGAGTTGGCAGCACAGTGCTGGCCTGTGGACGCGATGGGCGATGTGAGTTTCCCAGTATGGCCCGATGCGACCGCCAGTCGCATCAGGACACGTCCGAGATGTGCTCCCGGGCGTGCGCTTCCATGCCGTAGTGGTTGAAGCGGTTCGAGCTCTACCCTGGGACCACTGCTTTGGCCCGGTAGCAGATCCGATCCCCAAGGATCGGGCGAGGCGGAAATCTCTCCCTGGGAGTCGGACGAGACGGAATCCGACCCCCGGGGTTCGGACGAGGCGGGGCCCTCCCCGTGGGACCGGACGAGGCGTGGCCCGGCCCCTGTGGGTCGGACGATGCGGAAACCTCGTCCTCGGCGTTGGATGAGGCGTGGCCCGACCCCTAGGGGTCGGACGAGGCGGAAACTTCGCCCTCGGAGTCGGACGAGGCCGTAGTTGCGTCTTTAACCATTGGATGAGGCGACATGACGCTCTTTAATCCTTTGGCTCGGATACCTGGGTATAGATATCCGACACACATTGCTCGTTTGCCTTGTTTTCCTTATCTTCAGCGGCAAAAGTGTTTTACCAGGGTAAAAACACAGCGTCTTGTTTGATTTTCTGAGCCTCATTAACTCATGCTTTATCCCATGTCTCTCAAGGATCTTTAGTATCATAAGTACTGTTGCTGTTCCTAGAAGCAATTCTTTGATGGTAATACACCATATTTGTGCTAAAAGTCTAGAAAGTAAGGATCAGGAATTGTTTGTTTCATTGTTTGTTGGTAAAAAGATAAGTCTGAAATTAGGGGAATACACTTGCAAGCCAACTGAGAGTATTGTTTTACGGTAATCTGTCCGTGGCATTGCCAAATACTACAGTGTGGGCGTGGTAAAATAGATTGGAGATGCCTTTTTTTTGTTGGACGGGCATTGCCTAGACATTGAAACCATTACAAATACCTACGGTGTTTAACTGTGTCCAAGTTTATCAAGTTATTCCATCATGCAATCTGTGCATAGTTTCTTAGTGGCGCCAATGCCACTAAAATTACTTCTAAAATGAACCAGAAACCTTTTACTACGGTTGTTGTGTTATTAGTTCTCTAAAGCAAAACCATAGGCTAGGTTTCAGGTGCCACTGTTGCTAATTATACCGGTCCTTCTGATGGCAGGCCATTCTTGTTCTATACGTTATAGACTATTCACCAACCAAATAGGCTTTAAATGCTACTGCAAACTGTATTGATGATATTGACTAGCATACTCCGGAACCTTTTGTCCCTGAGTCCAGCCTCTGCATGTCTTAGTGTAGTTTGATGGTGATACCAACTATCTTGTACTTACTACACCCACTCATCAAGCACTCAAGCTATATCTCTTGTGCTGTTTTAGTTACCCTAGTTTGTTGCTGAAGAGAATCCTCTTCCTCTTATTCAGAGTACCGATAGCATTAAATGATGATATGGGTCTCTCTTTTAAAAGTTGAGCTTTTGATCATTTTCATGCAATATGTTTTTGATGTATAAGTGATTGACTCATGAAAATAAGGGATAACATATCTTTTATTGCTACCAGTCCCAGTTCTGATGCATCGGTTCCATGTATTTTATTCTGTTCTTCCAGTTCCTTCATTGCCAATGTTATTCCTTATACCTTGCTGCATCTAAAGTTCTACAACAAGTGTCATTGCTTTAATTTTTCTGGCACCCAAGAAATAGTATATTTATACTAGGATAGCATCTCTTGATTACTTGACATGTCCTTGTTGCTGATCCTTGATACTAAGATATATTGAATTGGTCAAAGTTAGAAATGATTGACTGCTGCACCCCACTGGTGAAATTTTTCTGTGACAGGAGGGATTTTATATAATTTTTTAAAAAAAGCAATACATAAATATTATTTGTTCCAGAGCGGTTAAAAGAAGAGAAAGGGTATCAGGGACAGAGATTACTATCGGTGTTTATGTTCTTGTGACTTCTATCTATTTCGCAAGACTAGAGGACTAATATAAATATATGGTATGGGTCTTGTTGTACTGCTGGCAGGCTTGATAAGTGTACATGCTAGGGGAGAGATTATGGACTGACAGATGCAAATGCCAAACTGAGAGCTCAAAGTCTCTGTAGTATATAGTTTATTTTTAAGTTAAATATAAAAATGATTTTAGTAACTTTAAAATGTAAATGTCAAGAGGTTTTTGCTATAATTAATGATATATTGGCCAACATGGTAGTTTCTACACAATATCGACGTGCATCTTGAGTGCTCAAAAAACTGAATCCAAATAACATGAAAGAGAGGCAGTACTTTTTGCCCCCACTGTGTTTCAGAGTTTATTTTACGTGTGGTATCAAGGTTCACATGAGCTGATACCAAAAAAACCTCAATGGGTGTTTGCCTGTTAAGATTGCTCACAACAGTGCAATTTACATCTCTCGATGCTTGTGTTCTATGCCAAGTCCTTATCAATTAGAGCTCTTGTTATGTGATACTGTATGTAAGTTTATTTCCCTGACACTGTTCCAATTAATAAAAGGTAATTTATTGTACCTTTTTCAGATCAGAGAGTGTTGCAAGTAGTCAAGATGTTAGCCAATCTGATGCTTCTGTGGCTGAGAGTGTTAGATTACTAGGTAATGATGAATCTCAGCAAGGGGCTGATGTGGCTTTTACTGATAGTGAGGATACCGCCCAAACATTGCTGGAGAATGTGGATTTACAAGAAATGGGTGCAGATCGTGCCGAGGCACACTCACCTATACCTTTGGATGGCATGGCTGTGATGCAAGAGTCTCTAACTCAAGGTGATAACATGCGGCAAGATGAGACAGAAGATGACACGGGATTCTGGCAGTCATCTTTGGATGGCAGGCTTGATAGGTGGCCCAGTGAGATTGATGAAGGTGCTGACAGAACTTGGGAAGATAATGCAGAAGACTTACACAGTGAAACTGTGGAGGATGATGACAGGGAGCATGGTCATCTACAAGAAGAGCATGATGGATGGCATGATGACGAGTCTCATGGTACCATGGAGAACTGGCAAGATGATTACCAAGATTCCGCACTTGATACAGGCCCCATTCCTAGGACCGAAAATAGGTTTATCCCACCTGACGATGACAATGTGTACAGCATGGAACTTAGAGAATTACTTAGCAGGTATTTTCTACCTTCAGTGGGTATTTCTCTAAATGTCTTTATTTTCCATCTAATTTATTCTCAAGGTATTTCATGTTTTGAATTGCCAGGCGAAGTGTGTCCAATCTTCTTAGTAATGGTTTTGGTGAAAGTTTGGAGCGATTAATAAGGTCATATGTTCAACGGCGTGGTCATGGTCCCCTCAACTGGAATCTTGATGCAGCCATGCCCGCTTCAAATGCACCAAATGCAAATCAGGAACAAGAAAGGAACCCTGAAACTCGGCAATTCCAGGCTCCTGTCAATAGACCTGCCCTTATTATCCCTCCTCCACCTTTGCCACCGCGACAACCATTATGGCACAGAGAACTGCGTCATAACAACTGGAGCAGCAGACACAGGGTACATGCAGATCCTGTGCGTTATCTTCTCATTCAATGATGGAGCTTTTGTATAGAAAGGGGAAAAAACTTTTCTACTAGTGTGCTGAGGCAAAATAAAAAATGGGATCATATTTGCCGTCATGCCATGGATTTAAATTTGCTTGAATATCTTGTGTTATTTATGTTAAAAAAATTACATCTGAGGATTCATTTGGTTTTGTATTCTTGCAGGAATGGGATGCTATTAATGATTTAAGAGCTGATATGGGTAGACTTCAGCAAGGGATGGGCAGCATGCAGAGGATGCTGGAAGCGTGCATGGACATGCAGCTGGAGTTGCAGCGTTCTGTGAGACAAGAAGTGTCAGCTGCCTTGAATCGATTTGCAGGACCTGAAGGTTGGACATTTCTTTTTCTTATAACATCATGATTGCAGTACTGTTTCTATATCTAATATGAACAATGGTTTGCACCAAACCTGAAACTTCTTTTCATTATTTGCTCAGCAAGTTTTTATTTATTTCCTAGTGACTGTTACCATCAATTGAGGTCTGCTTGTTTTCTGTACCCCTTTTTTTTTCGGGTTTCCATTCATTGTGCAAGTATGCTTGGTCTTATTGAACTGGTTGGTTGCTTGTGTTTGGCAGGATTCTCGATGGATCTGTCTGAAGATGGATCAAAATGGAATCAAGTGAGGAAAGGAACCTGCTGTGTATGCTGTGATACGCAAATCGATTCTCTACTGTACAGGTGGGTATTCTGCATCGCATTTCAGGTTCCTTGTGCACAAGATGGTGTATGTGTGATGTGTGATTTGTAATGCTTTAAACCTTTCGGGTGACACGATGGCAGGTGTGGGCACATGTGTACTTGCTCGAAATGTGCAAATGAGCTGGTGCGCAGCGGTGGCAAGTGCCCGCTCTGCCGGGCTCCCATCGTGGAGGTGGTCCGCGCATACTCGGTAATGTAAAGTGGTGGAAGATACAGTCAGTAGGAAAGGGAATAAGTTAACGGCAAGTGAAGTTTTGCTGCAAGTGAAGAAAAGCTTGTTCAGGAAAAAGGGACCCAACCAAAAAAAAAGCTCTCTCGTTTTGCTCCTTTTGTTCTTCGTTTCTTCTTCTTTGTGTATCTATAGGGGAGGCTACTTACGTTGCCTGCATATTCGTTGCCTTGCTGCTTGCGGCGCTTGAGACGCAAGCGGCAAAGGGCGTGCCATTGATTTTTGGAAGAGCTTGCGTTGGGAAGGGAAGGTGTGTCTCCAGTGCAAGCTGTTTCACTGTATATTTATACACTGACTGATCCTCAACCGAAGCAGACACCAGCAATGCATTGATATATACCAGGTTCCCTGACTACTCTCTAGTCCTTATTTTCCCGTGAGAGCATGGACCTGTGATGTGGCTAGTGTTTGGTGCATACCAACAGGTATGCTGCTGGTTACATCTGCATCAGTCCGTGGTGTGGTGTGGTGGGTGTGTAGCTTTCAGATCCCTTTGCCTTTGGTAGAGTCGCCTCTCTATGGTGCCTGCTACGCTCACTTTCTCATGCATGGTCCGTGCTGTTTCCAGTTTCTGGTGTACGCTACACAGAATGTACATACATACATATGAAAATTGATGAAATACAGTATTATGCTGTGCATACGTCTTTCGCACCCAGCATTGCCTGCAATATGAGGTGCGAGGCATATGCTGGGCTTGCAATTCCAGCCACGTTGGGGCTGGGCCAAACAGACGACAGGCAGCAGGTGAGACTACAAAAACATGTCCTTCATGTTTGAATGAAATGGCAATTTACACGTTCAAATACAACCGAGGAGTGGTTGGTTGGTGATCCAAGTACTACTCGAATTTTCGGGTTAGGGTACCGCGCGGCGTTTACACATGTTTGATTTGGGCTCTCACGTGCGCAAGCGGGCTGAAATCAATTCTGGTGTACCAAATTCAAACTCACTAAATTTTTGACGTATATGTACCAAAACATTTGAAATATCCGTGATATTTTTAAACCCTATACTAGTGCTAGTTAATGGGCCACCGTGGTTTGGTTTCTTTGCCCGTTGTAGCTGTGCCGTCAGGGGTGTTGTGAGGTGATGTCAGTACACCAACAGGCGTCCTACAGATGATCTCGTCCATTCGTATAAATAGTTAGGATTAGAGATTAGATTAGTAGTTAACTATAGCACTACGAAGGGACATGTCCCTTCAGTAATAGACTGTTCTAGTAAACAGTTGCCTTTCCCGAACAGTCACGTCCGTACGACGTGACCCTTCATTTGTATACAATCCAAAGAGATCAATGAAACAGACAGTTGTTCCCAAATCTTTGTTCATTCCATTCACTTTCAATAGGTTATCAGTCACTTTCGCTCTTTAGGAACAGGAGGAGAACGACAACAGAGGCACGTATGCCTCTGCACCACCATCGTTTCTACGGGGGGTCAATCTGATGGAGGAGGAATTATGCCTAGTGGACAGTGGTACCACTAATTCTATACTTAGAGAAACAAAGTATTTTCAAACTCTTACAAAAAGACAAAGAAATATTTTGACGATCGCCGGGCGCGATGCTACAATAGTTGGCTCTGGCCGTGCCACTATTGTACTCCCCATGGGTACCCAAATTACAATTGATGATGCATTATTGTATCCCGATTCAAAGCGTACCTTGTTAAGTTATAGAGATATCCGTCAAAATGGTTTCCATATAGAAACTCGTGATGACAATAATGAGGAAATTCTCCTTGTTACTAAAAATAGCGGATATGGCAAACGAATTGTTGAGAAAATTCTCTCTTTTTCGTCCGGATTGTACTACACATACATCAAACTCGTACCGCATGTTGCGTACAAGGTAATTTTTCAGAATGTTGATACATTCACAACTTGGCATGAACGCCTTGGTCATCCTGGTATAGGGATGATGCGAAAAATTATCAGCAATTCTAATGGTCATGAGTTAAATACTGCTAAATTCCCTAAATCTTCATATTTTATGTGCACTTCATGCGCTACAGGGAAATTGATCATACGTCCATCGTTCGTTAAGATCTAAAATGAGCCACTAAAATTTCTTGAACGCATTCAAGGAGATATTTGTGGCCCCATACAATCACCGTCTGGACTGTTCAGGTACTTCATGGTTCTAATAGATGCATCTACTAGATGGTCTCATGTGTGTCTTTTGTCCACACGTAACCATGCATTTACAAAAATAATTGCTCAAGTTATTAGACTTAAAGCACATAATTCTGAACATCAAATTCAATCAATTCGAATGGATAATGCTGCTGAATTTTTCTCAAAGGCTTTCAACGATTATTGTGTGGCTTTGGGAATTCAAGTTCAGCACTCTGTCCCATATGGTTTAGCAGAATCTCTTATTAAGAGAATTAAACTCATTGCAAGACCATTATTACAAATTTGCAACCTACCAACTTCATGTTGGGGTCATGCAGTCTTACACGCTGCTGACCTAATTCAATTGCGACCAACTGCATATCACGTAGTCTCCCCATTGCAATTAGTACGTGGGAATATGCCAAATATTTTCTATCTGCGAAAATTCAGTTACACTGTATATGTACCGATCTCACTGCCTAAGCGTACCTCTATGGGTTCACATAGGAAACTTGGTATCTATGTGGGATATCAATCTCCATCAATTATCAAATATCTCAAGCCTCTTACAGGAGACTTATTCACGGCCCGATACGCTGACTGCATATTTAATGAGGACCATTTTCCGGCATTAGGGGGAGACTTTAAGTACCAAAACGAATGCTAGGAAATCATCTGGAATGCCCAAGGCATCCCCCCTTAGATCCACGTACTCTAGAGACTGAACAACAAGTTCAGAAAATCATAAACTTGCAACATATTGTAAATAACCTGTCAGAAACATTTGCTGATTATAAGGGTGTCACTAAATCCTCTTATCCTGCTCGCAATGCGCCCGAAAGAGTGGAGGTACCAATAAAAACCATTCAACTCCCACTTCCAAAGAAGAGGGTGAGAAGTACGGCCGCTCCTAAGGATAATGCTACAAGTAAGCGTCCGAGGATATCGAGGGCTAAATCCTCCAAATCAGTAAATCCAAGCCAACCTCAAGTTGGTAGACACCCAATAGTGGATAAAAATCCAACACTAGGACCAAATCCACAACCCGGATCAATGGTGGATCCAAATTCTGATCCTAGGATATTGGAACACCCTGACTCCATAGTTTTGAGAAATGTTGAGTCAAATAATAGGGTAAAAAGAAATTTCCATCAATTACATAGATTCTAGAGAATCATACGATCGTAAGACTACTGTTGTCGACATGTACTTCTCCGCAGCAATTGCAGAAATCTTTCTCAATGATCCAGATCCCAAGACCATGGCAGAGTGCAAAAAGCGCTCAGACTGGGCTCAATGCAAAAGAAGCAATTCAAACTGAGATAGCCTCGCTCACTAGAAGAGGGGTATTCACATCTGTAATACCTACACCTTCCAAAGTCTTTCATGTAGGCTTTAAATGGGTTTTCGTTCGGAAACAGAATGAGAACAATGAGGTGGTGAGATATAAAGCGAGGCTAGTAGCACAAGGGTTCACGTAGAGACCCAACATTGATTACAATAAAACCTATTCTCCAGTAATAAGTGGAATTACTTTCCGATACTTAATATCATTGGTAGTTCAAAATCATCTATCTATGCAGTTGATGGATGTGGTGACAACATATCTATATGGGTCACTTGATTCGGACATATACATGAAGGTTCCCGATAGAATCCAAATTCCAAATCCAAACGCAAATCGCAACATGTATTGTGTAAAACTACAAAAGTCATTATATGGCTTGAAGCAGTCGGGATGAATGTGGTTCAACCGACTGAGTGAATTCCTTCTAAAAAAGGATACACTAACAGTGATGATTGCCCATGTGTTTTCATTAAGAAATCTCGAACAGGATTTTGTATCATATCCGTGTATGTTGATGATTTAAATATCATTGGCAGCCTAAAGGATATAGAAGAAGTACGCAAACATCTAAAGATGGAATTCGAGATGAAGGATTTGGGTAAGACTAAGTATTGCCTAGGCTTACAACTTGAGCACCGTCCTTTAGGGATTTTAGTGCATCAATTAGCCTATATCTAGAAAATATTGGAGAAATTCAATATGGATAAATCATGCCCTAATAAAACTCTGATGGTTGTTCGTTCCTTAGAAATGGGGAAAGATCCATTTAGACCACGGGATATTGAGGAAAAGGTGTTGGGACCAAAAATCCCATATCTCAGTGTCATTGGCGCACTTATTTATCTTGCAAATTGCACCAGGCCTGATATCGTATTTGCAGTTAACTTACTGGTTAGGCATAGTGCGGACCCAACTCGTCGTCATTGGACAGGAGCGAAGTGTATCCTCAGATACCTTAATGGCACAAAGGATCTTGGTTTATTTTTCAAGAAAAATCATGATCCCAGTATGATTGGTTATACTGATGCATGTTACTTATCTGATTCTCATAACGGAAAATCCCAAACAGGATTTGTATTCCTATATGGAGGTACATCTATTTTATAGAAGTCTTCTAAGCAGACTCTAACAACGACTTCTACTAATCATTTTGAAATTATTGCTCTATACAAGGCATCACGAGAATATGTATGGCTTCGTAGAATGATTAACCACATACAATAGTCATGTGGTACTGGTTCAATTGAATCACCTACAATTATCTATGAAGATAATTCTGCTTGTGTTACATAGATGCAAACATGTTACATAAAGAGCAATATCACTAAGCATATTGTTCCTAAATTATTTTATTCCCATGAATTACAAGAAAGCGGGAAAATAAACATCTTGCAAATCAAGTCATGTGATAATCTCGTTGACCTATTTACTAAGTCTTTACCAACTTCTGTGTTTCAAAAATTGGTACATGGAATTGGTATGCGGCGACTTCGAGATTTGCCAGAATCAGGGGGAGACATCTCCTAAATGTTAACCTGTACCAGCATCATATATACTCTTTTCTTTCACAAGTTTTACTTACAAGGTTTCTTGTTAAAGTTTTTAATGAGGTAATATTAACATAAGCATGTGTCATATTTCCTATTTTCCCCACCGGGTTTTTGTGGGAAATATCAAAGACACATATTGCCCTCACAACTCATCCATGGTTTTTCCCTGAAAAGGTTTTTCATGTGAGTTATCCAAGAGGTAATACCAATAATATATCGTCATATTTTCTCCTAATTTTCCCACTGGGTTTTTACATGAGTTTTAGCGACATATCACTTTATATTGGTTCTCATATTTTTTTCAGAAATGTTTTTTGGGGAAGTAATCTATATGTTGTATCTCTAATATTTTTTCGGTCACTTGATTCGGACATATACATGAAGGTTCCCGATGGAATCCAAATTCCAAATCCAAATGCAAATCGCAATATGTATTGTGTAAAACTACAAAAGTCATTATATGGCTTAAAGCAGTCGGGATGAATGTGGTACAACCGACTGAGTGAATTCCTTCTAAAAAATGATACACTAACAATGATGATTGCCCATGTGTTTTCATTAAGAAATCTCATACGGGATTTTATATTATATTCGTGTAGGTTGATGATTTAAATATCATTGGCAGCCAAAAAGATATAGAAGAAGTAAGCAAACATCTAAAGATGGAATTCGAGATGAAGGATTTGGGTAAGACAAAGTATTGCCTAGGCTTACAACTTGAGCACCGTCCTTCAGGGATTTTAGTGCATCAATTAGCCTATATCTAGAAAATATTGGAGAAATTCAATATGGATAAATCATGCCCTAATAAAACTCTGATGGTTGTTCGTTCCTTAGAAATAGGGAAAGATCCATTTAGACCACGGGATATTGAGGAAAAGGTGTTGGGACAAGAAATACCATATCTTAGTGTCATTGGCGCACTTATATATCTTGCAAATTGCACCAGGCCTGATATCGTATTTACAGTTAACTTACTGGCTAGACATAGTGTGGACCCAACTCGTCGTCATTGGACGGGAGCAAAGTGTATCCTCAGATACCTTAATGGCACAAAGGATCTTGGTTTATTCTTTAAGAAAAACCATGATCCCAGTATGATTGGTTATACTGATGCAGGTTACTTATCTGATCCTCATAACGGAAAATCCCAAACAGGATTTGTATTCTTACATGGAGGTACAGCTATTTCATGGAAGTCTTCTAAGCAGACTCTGACAGCGATTTCTACTAATCATTCTGAAATTATTGCTCTATACGAGGCATCACGAGAATGTATATGGCTTCGCAGAATGATTAACCACATACAATAGTCATGTGGTACTGGTTCAATTAAATCACCAACAATTATCTATGAAGATAATTCTGTTTGTGTTACACAGATGAAAACATGTTATATAAAGAGCAATATCACTAAGCATATTGTTCCTAAACTGTTTTATTCCCATGATTTACAAGAAAGCGAGAAAATAAACATCTTGCAAATCAAGTCATGTGATAATCTCGTTGACCTATTTACTAAGTCCTTATCAACTTCTGTGTTTCAAAAATTGGTACATGGAATTGGTATGCGGCGACTTTGAGATTTGCCAGAATCAGGGGAGACATCTCCTAAATGTTGACCTGTACCAGCATCATATATACTTTTTTCTTTCACAAGTTTTACTTATAAGGTTTCTTGTTAAAGTTTTTAATGAGGTAATATTTACATAAGCATGTGTCATATTTCCTATTTTCTTCACTGGGGTTTTTGTGGAAAATATCAAAGACACATATCGCCCCACAACTCATCCATGGTTTTTCCCTGAAAAGTTTTTTCATGTGAGTTATCCAAGAGGCAATACCAATAATATGTCATCATATTTTCTCCGAATTTTTCCACTAGATTTTTGTAGGAGTTTTAGCAACATATCACTTTATATTGCTTCTCATATTTTTTCTAAAATGTTTTTTGGGAAGTAATCTATATGTCGTATCTTCAATATTTTTCCCCACTAGGGTTTTTAATGGAATACCAATGATATAGTGATTTATTTAAATCGCACTCATATATGCTATTTTCTCCTTATTTTCGTATAAGGTTTAAAGGAGTTTTTATAGCATATCTATATATACATATTCCTTAGATTTATCTCACAAGATTTTTCGAGGAATCCAATCATACAGCTGCATTGATCTCAAAGAAGATTTGATCAAGAGGAGTGTTGTGAAATGACGTCAGTACACCAACAGACGTCCTACAGATGATCTCATCCATCCGTACAAGCAGTTAGGATTAGAGATTAGATTAGTAGTTAACTGTAGCACTACGAAGGGGCATATCCCTTCACTAATAGACTATTCTAGTGAACAGTTGCCTTTCCCGAATAGTCACGTCCGTACGACGTCCGTACAACGTGACCCTTCATTTATATATAATCCAAAGAGATCAATGAAACACACAGTTGTTTCTAAATCTTTGTTCACTCCATTCACTCCCTGTTCGCGTGCCCTTAAACCCGTCTTGGTCTGCTTCTTTTTTCATCCAAAATAGTGTTTTTCTCTCACAGATTCCTCCAGATTCTTCTAGAATTCTTCCAAAGCGAATGGGACCAAGTCGAAACAAAGTTCCAGTGTTCCTCACCTGTCCATTCTGCGTCTCCATTCCTCAACAACCTTTTACTCTCCTCCATGCATTGCGGGCGTGTTTGGACGACGACTTGGCTGGCCTGCCATGCAAAGCATCCTAGCCACAGGCATAGGAAATCCGAAGCCTGGTGACCTTCCCTGAGCTAGGCAAAAATCCGTGCATCCTTCCTTACCAATACCACCACTCGGTTGCATTGCACAAAGGCTTTGAGGAATCTGGAAGTTGGATTGACAGACCCGGATTCAGGTGGTGTTTGAATTCAGTGATTAAAATTGGGAAGGTATGTCCGGAGGATGTTGTATATGGTGTTCGAATACTAATAAAAAAATAAATTATATAATCCGTCAGTACTCCACGAGACGATTTTTAAGCCTAATTAATCTATCATTAGCACATGTTTACTGCAACACCACATTGTCAAATCATTGACTAATTAAGCTTAAAAGATTCGTCTCACAAATTAGTCGCAAACTATACAATTAGTTTCATAATTAGTCTATATTTAATACTCCATACATGTGTCCAAACATTCGATGGGACAACGACTAAAATTTAGGAGGGGCAACCAAACACCCCCTCAGTTGGGCAGTTCGCTACCAGCGTCCTGTTCATTTGGGCTTGTTTGGCTTATAAGCCATACTTTTTCAGTCAACGAACGGTATTTTTCTCTCGCACCAAATCAACCAAGAGTATTTTCAGTCATGGCTTATCGGTCAAAGGGCACATGTTGTTCAGTTGAGGTCTCCATCCTCCTCCGTCCACCTCCGCTACTTCTCTCCTAGTTGGACAAGAGGGTGGGTCTCTTTCGCTCTCAGTGCTCTGTCGGAGCCGCAGCCACAGCCGCCGAGTCTCTTATCTCATCTAAGGCCTCGTTTAGATTGAGGTTATGAATCAGTATTTGGCACTGTAGCACTTTTGTTTGTATTTGATAATTATTGTTCAATCATGGCCTAACTAGGCTCAAAAGATTCGTCTCGTAATTTATAATCAAACTATGTAATTAATTATTTTTTATCTATATTTAATACTTTATATATGTATCCAAAATTTAATGTGATGGAGAGAGAATAAAAAAACTTGCAATCTAAACGAGACCTACAGAATGGCTGGCGGCTGCCTTTGGACATCATCCATCGGCATCGGATCGTTCTGAAGTTGAGCTCAGGATAGGCCGCCGATTCTTTCGGATTGGCCTCCTGCGACTGCAGTCCGGTCAACCATTTTCCATACCTTTTTCCATACTACTATGAGAAAAATAGCAATCTTTTATGTTTCGCACAAAAAATATTACTCCACTATCACACACAACGGGTTCGACGAGGAGAAAATTCCCTTCGATGCTATTCACTTTCCTTATGTGTTATTGAAAAAAAAATTACTACATTTTGTGCCATTGGTATATAAATTGGATCCGAGCATTTATGGCCTGGCCCGAATTTATCCTGTTCACTTAGCGGATAAGCCATGACTAAAAATACCTAATTTGTTGTGAGAGAAAAATACTATTCGTTAGCTCAAAAAATACGGCTTATAACCCGGCGAACAGGCGCAAAATCCAGTGTCGTGACTGAGATTCGGGCTCGTGATTTTCGGCGCGGGGGCCGACAGGGTCATGTGAATTTGATCGGGTCATGTGAATTTAATCGGGTCGTTGCAACTTGCCATCTCCGCATCCTCGGGCCCCACCGTTCCGTCGCTGTAGCAGTAGCAGTACCAGTAGCACCACCACTCCTGTCGCTCCCTCCACCACACACGCGCGCGCCATCCCCCTCCCCTCGCGTCGCGCGCTTCAAACCAATCCACCGAAACCAAAAAATGCCGCCGCCGTCCGCCGCCGCCGCAGCCGCAGCCGTCGGCGCCGCGAGGGACGACATGTCCCCAGCGGAGGCCCGGCTGGCGATGATGGAGCTGGCGAACATGTTGTCGGTCCCCATGGCGCTGACGGCCGTGATCCGGCTGGGCGTCCCCGACGCGATATGGGCGGGCGGCGCCAACGCGCCGCTGTCGGCGTCCGAGATCCTCCCGGCGGGCCACCCGGACCCGTCGGTCCTGGAGCGTCTCCTCCGCCTGCTGGCGTCCCGCGGCGTCTTCTCCGAGTCCACGTCCACGTCGGAGGACCGGACGACGACTACAACGACGCGGCGGTTCGCGCTCACCGCGGTGGGCCGCACACTGGTTCCCGAGGGCGACTCGGGCGCGTCGTACGCCGACTACGTGCTGCAGCACCACCAGGACGCGCTGGTGGCGGCGTGGCCGCGGCTGCACGAGGCCGTGCTGGACCCGCGCGGGCCCGAGCCGTTCGCGCGCGCCAACGCCGGTGTCCCCGCCTACGCCTACTACGGCAAGGACAGGGAAGCTAACCAGGTGATGCTCCGCGCCATGACGGGGGTCTCCGAGCCCTTCATGGACGCCCTCCTCGACGGCTACGGCGCCGACGACGGCGGCGGGTTCCGCGGCGTCGCCACGCTCGTCGACGTCGGGGGAAGCTCCGGCGCCTGCCTCGAGATGATCATGCGCAGGGTCCCCACCATCAAGGAGGGGATCAACTTCGACCTACCCGACGTCGTCGCCGACGCACCGCCCATCGCCGGTACGTGCGACGCTACCTGCCCTGGCCTGGCTGGCCCCTCTCACCTCTCGTACATACATAGTCAGTCAGATGCAAATGCAATGCATCATCATTCATTCAACAATCCAAGGATGATTCGTCTGATCCGATCCGTCCCGTCCGGGATTATTAGTTGCATTGCCTCGGGATTATTAATTTACCATCCACACACATAGTCACACGCAAATGCAAATGGAATGCATCATTCAACGAGTTTTATTAGCATCGATCGTTCAACAGGCTAAGTTTGGTTCAGTTCCTTGGTTGACTCTGCACGGATCTCTAACATTGCAGGCGCGTAGAGATCCGTGCAGAGTCAACTGAACCAAAACTGTTAGTGTATGTACTTCCCTCAGCAAAAAAAAAAAAAGATCTACTCACCCCGTTTTAAAATAACTAAAAATTAATCTCGCTTTACAGCATCTGTATCTGTGTCTACTAATATGACGCATACTATATCATAAATATTGCTAGTAGTACCTTTTGTATGTATAATCCATTGATTAATAAAACTAAAAAAATAACTTCTTGCGAAGCGATATGGAAGGAACACAGAGGAAATAGACGTGTATGGTGGCATCTCTCTGATCTCAATTCTTCCAGCATCATATAGTCAACAGCTAGCGATAAACACACTGCCGTATCATACGGGATATGGAGGTATGGTAGGCGCGCAAGGCTTTCAGCGAAAGCTAGTGCAGCCTGTTCGCTTGCTCGTAAACGATCGTAAATTTCCAGCCGGGAACAGTGTTTTTCTCTCACACCAAACCAGCCAGCAGTAAATAATCCCTCGCCGCACGTACCGCCCATCACAAAGATATGATGGCTCTGCAGTTAGTACCGTGTGGCTGTCGATTGTGATCGAAATGGTCACGGCATTTTCAATTTTACGCAAACATACATACATGAGGATTTGTTTTTCATATCGTTAATAAGAGAAAGGAGGGCGAAATTGCATGGAGGAGACGCCATCGATCTGCGTCTGCTAAGGACGGATGGGTTTGTGCTTATAGAACAAATCGCCCTGTCAAAATAAGCCTTTTGAGCATCTCCAAGTGTGTGATAAAAAAAGTTTTTGTTACTTAAGATTCCAAGACTTGTTATCGGACCCAAAGGTGGTTTCGATTTTCGAAACACGCCGCCGTAGATTTTTATATATACGTTACAATTGCGGCGCTGATGGTGTGCCACGCCACGGGCCTGTAGCAGGTCCGACAAGTGCCTAGCTAGAGAGGGCACCATGATCTACAGACAGCTCTTGCCTCGTGGAGGGAGAGCAGCCAGGTGCGTGCCACACACGCCTTTGCCTTTGAATGAATACATACAATACAATTCATCGTTTGGCTTGGCTATATCATTACCATGGACCATGACCCACTCCTGTTATTTTCAGCAATGCCATACGTGTGAATCACAACTTATGATATGCGTGGCTAAACTAGTATGCTTTTTTTTATATAAAAAAAAATCAGACACAAGGCATCCCGAACCATCATCCCATGTCTAATGAATCAGACGGCCTGTTCGTTTGAGCTTGTTTGGCTGATAAGCCATGGCTGAAAGTACTGTTGGCTGATTTGGTGTGAAGGAAAAATATTGTTCATTGACTGAAAAAGTACGGCTTATAAGCCAAATAAGCCCAAACGAACAGGGCGAGAGTCTTTTGTTGGTTTCCAATTTTATACTACGACTGGCCTGTGGTAGCGCCACGCCAGGAGCCCAGTATCAACAGCACAGTTTGCTCCCATCCGTCTCTGTCTCTCATTGCATGTGTTTATAAACGTTAGTTTGGGGTTATTTGGATATTGGCCAAACTTGAAGGAAATAATTTGGCCTTTTTTTCCTAGTATATATAATGTAAATATGATGTAAGGTACTTCTTCCGTTTCAAATTATAAGACATTTTAATTTTTTAGATACATTGCTTTGACTATATATCTAGACATAGTATATATCTAATTGTATCTAGAGAAGTCAAAATGTTTTAGAGGGACTAGTAAACAATCCTGATGGATGGAAATGCTTGCAGACAATGTCTTTTAAGAAAAAAACAAGGTGACATATCTTTCGTTACAGGAGTGAGGCATGTTGGCGGAGATATGTTCAAGTCCATCCCCTCTGGTGATGCCATCTTCATGAAGGTACGGTACCCAGTAGTGCCCCTCACTCGCCTCCATTGCAAACACCACTACTTCAGTTCCTTCTTCAGAGTCCAGACTGACCATGAGGAGCCTCCTTTCCCAAAACCAAAACCTTCGGATCATGCAGTGGGTTCTGACGACGTGGACCAACGACGAGTGCACGACCATCCTGAGGAACTGCCACGCCGCGCTGCCGGATGGCGGCAAGCTGGTGGCCTGCGAGCCGGTGGTGCCGGAGCAGACGGACACCACCACCAGGACGAGGGCGCTGCTGGAGAACGACATCTTCGTCATGGCCACCTACCGGACGCAGGGGAGGGAGCGCTCCGAGGAGGAGTTCCGCCACCTCGGCCTCGCCGCCGGCTTCACAGGCTTCCGCGCCATCTACCTCGACCCCTTCTATGCAGTCCTCGAGTATACCAAGTGATCTCAATCAAGCCAAACATCATCCATCGATCCCATCATGTTTTCTCTAGCGATATACGGTTGATGGGTTGAATAGTAGCATAATAACGAACAGATAAAATAATGTCAGGCAAAGTTGAGATTCACGTTGGAACTGCGCACTGTACTGTACTGTGGTTAGCTTCTGAAACCAGAATCTCTCTTCCAAGCGTTCCAACAGCTTCTGATGACACCCTAATATCCAGCTCTTTCAAGCATTCTATTCTAAAAGATTTTGACAACAAAATTCAGTTCAGCTATTTGCAACTGCGAATTCGACTCCATTTCAGCAGTGATTAGTCACGCAACTGGTAAGGATCCGGAGTGGCATCACAAGTACATACAATCATCAACCCGTCAATCCAAATACATATTCATCAATCACAACAATTATTTCTTAGTTACGATATGTTCGCATATAGAGCAGTGATCTCCATTTTAAGCGCCTGCTGACACGAGCAGGATTCAATACATGAATTATTCCTCTTTCTTATCTTCTGCCGCAGCACCATGTGGATTGACTAAGGGTTTTGATTCACTCGCACCCTGTAAAGGCGGAGTACAATAAGCAATTGGAGATGCACTGTAGCATGAGCATATAAGGGCACAAAAAGTAGGATGAACATGTAGGCGTACCTCATCGTTCTTCTGAGCTGCAGGCTTGTAAGGACAAGCAGGCGGGACTCTTTCAGGTCTCCGGTACTCCCATCCAAATAGCCGATACACCTTGCTCTGGAAACCGTCCAATATACAAATCAAATTCCATAATGTAGGCAACAGAATTTTATTAGAAACTAGAAATGAAACAGAGACCCTCTTCATTTGGTGTGACCAAATGCACATGTAAACCTACAAGGCTATGTGCAGTTAGAAAGCGCACCACTATTGTTTTTGGTTCACAGATCAGATGTATGGTTCTGACAGAATTTTTAGTAAGCAACTGACCAACATAATCCTAGAAAACCTAACAAAACCGTTAATGAAAATAAACCAGCTTCGGCCCCTAGCTGGCTCTTCCAAATCACATACAAGAATCTTTGTAATTGACAGGTAGATCTTCCCTAGAGGATCAATGATTTAGTGTTCCAGCTAATAACACAAGGCCTAGACAAACAGAGGCATGAATGCATGGCTAGACCCAACCGACATGACTGAACCACATTGTTGTAGAAGGTGCATATTACTCCAAAAAAAAAAATCAACAATCCGATATCTTCCATGCGGCCTGACTAAATTGAAATTATGATTTCCTTTATCCATTACAGTGTCAGGAATTGGTTTATTCTCAAATCTTACATTCTTACATCTGTAGTGTTATCACTAATCAAAAGGAGGCATATCGCTAATCAAGAGGAGGTATGTTCACATGCATCTAGAAGCTGAATTTACTGCACAAGAAGCTCATATCTAGAATCAACAATCTAGGCTCAGGAAGCTGCTGGGCACAAGAATTCATAATTCAAAATGCATATTGCTTATCAATTTATTGGATGATGTTATTGCTATGCGAATCTGATGGGGAAATCTGGATGGGTACAATTTGCTGATAAGGACATGTCATCATAGAAAAGAAAACAGCTCCGTTCGTAGCTGGCTCATACGAATCACAATCTATAACCGGCAGCTAGGTCTTCTCTATAGTTCTATAGGAACGGTGAGCTCCGGTTTCCTGCTCCAACGAATCCACGAGTCCTAGACAAAACCATCAGGGCAGCAGTCTAGTAGACAAACAAGCTCCAAGATCCCCAAGGACCGCTGAATCGATAGAACCCCAACAACCACCACGGACTATGCGGGTGGCTGGATGCCTGGATCTTACAGAAACCGGGAAAAGGGAAGGATCCGTACGATGATGAGGTCGATGAGGTAAGGGAGGGCGTTGACCACCGGGATCAGGAAGAGCGGCAGCAGGCACGCGACGCAGACCTGGCCAAGCACATCCACCACGACGTTAGTATAGCACCGGGATCTGCAGGGAGGGGAGAGGGAGAACTGAGCGCCTCACCATATCGTCGGATCGGATCGGATCGGAAGCTGGAGGATGGATCGGCCTCCTTGTCTTTGACCCCGCTGCTTGCACCGATTCGTCTCCTAGCTCCTCCTCGTCGTAGTCGTCGGGGCGCGGTGGTCGCCGATCCGGAGCTCGTGCGGTGCGATGAGAATGCGATTGGGGACAAAGACCGGGAGAGGAGAGGAGGGACGAAGGAGACGACCATGGGGATACGGGCCCCACCAAGTCGTCCACACTACAGACCAGGGAATGCAAGGCACGGCCCAGTTAGACTGAGGTCATTGAGGACGGGAAAGGCCTTTTGGGCTTCTTTCTCCTCTCGTCTGACTCTCTGAGTAGGGTGGGTCTCCTCTCTCAAGTGAGAGAGAGAGAAACTTGGGATCGTCGTGGGGAACAAATTTCTGCTCTTGTTCTTCGAGTAGGAATACTTCGTGGGCGAAGATGACCCAGCACTCATCCCGAACACTGCAAAGCCACAAGAGTAAGGGCAGTTCAAACCATTCAGTTTGCGCAATGTGATCTACAGGATTGCATCGGAGGTCTCGAGCTCGTGGCAAATAGGCTCAAGGCGTTGTGTGCAATAATCTTTGAAGAACAGTTGGCCATGCTTCCTGGGCGGCTAATCGGATCACTCTGTTCGCTTATGCTAAAATATTGTGAGAGAAAAACATTATCCCATGACTGAAAAGTAGCTCAAGCGAACAGGGTGTATATGTTGTTTTATGGAAACAGAAGAGAGGCAGGAATGCTCTCAAGCTAGACACAACTAAGGCATTCAACCGGGTAGAATGCAACGAGCAATTATGAAGAAGACGGGTTTCCACAATATCTGGATTAATACAATTATGCGGCTAGTAACACCGACGTCATTCTTAGTTTTATGGAACGGAGCACCATTTGAAACCATTAATGTACTACTTCCTCAATTCTAAATTATAAAAAAAATTATTTTTTAAAAAATAATTTTTACTATATATTTAGACATAGTGTATATCTAAATATATAGTAAAATTTTTGTATATACAAGAAAACTAAAACGACTGAAAATTTAGAACGGAGGGAGTAACGCTTAAGCTTCCTCGTAAAAAAAAAGTAATGCTTAAGCTAGAATAGCATGTGCCTTAGTGTGAGATTCACTCCAGAGTTCGGACTAGCCCTCTCGCGTGTGTAGTTAACCAAAGGACAGGTCGATAACAATTCTCGTGTGGGTTGTGCGCCAGTGTCGGTGCCGAACTTTGCCGGACCTACCGGACATATTTGGATGAGTGAAAGGACGAACAGCCTTTGGTTGGGTCGTGTTTGGCTTATAAGTTATGGCTTATCCGTTAATGAACAGTATTTTTTTTATACCAAATCAGCCAACAATATCTTTAGTCATGACTTATAAGTCAAACAAGCCCAAACGAACAGGGCGAAAATAATGGACGACGAAAGCGCGTAGCAGCAATACATGTCAAACCGGAGCGACCAGCACCCAGCATCAGTCCGGACGCCGCTCCCGCGCTGGCACCCAAGCACGCAGCTCCCTTCACCTCGTGTTCATCCCGCTCCAGAGGCAGCGTCCTTTCGACGGAGCTCCCGCACCCGCGTCCGACGCACACTCCCTCGCCCGCGTCCCGTCCCGCCCAATGCGTCGTGCTTGCGCCCATCTCACTCCCCATCCCGACCGATCCGCCGCGACATCCCGTCCCCACCGCTCCTATGTCTGTGATCTCCATCTTCGCCACACCAGGGGAGCCGCAATAGCTGGACCACGAGGGCTTGGGCTTCCTCCACATCTACATCGAAATCTACTTTTGCAACATTCAGATAAAATAATTGCAACATAAGTCTGAAACAGATGAAAATTTTGAAACATACATTTGCAACATATCCAACATGTAAAAAAACCACTTGCAACGTAATCTGAAACTCATAGAAACATTTTGAGCAAACATTCGAAACACACGTGCGTAGCCATTGCAATATGTGCAACATCCATATCTACCCTTACAACATCCATATAAAACGCTTGCAACATATCTCTGAAACATCTGGAACACTTGACATACGTTTGGAACATACGCTTTCAGTGCAACATGGGTGGGTAGCGCGAAGAACTGGCGCGATGGAGGCGGCCTTGCGAGACGGCTGCGATAGGTGGGGCGCGCGACGGCCGAGGCAAATCCACACGGGCAGGAGCGAGCAATGGCGCAGGCAGCTAGGGCGCGCGAGGCGAGCGAGCGCGGGCGGGTGGGAGCGAGCAACGGCGTGTCGATGCGGGCATGGCACGCGGAGCGGTCTGTCTGTACGGGACGGACGTCCATGCCTTATTATTATTATTGTTGCAACATTCATATAAAACACTTGCAACATACTTCCTCAGTTCCAAATTATAAGACTTTTGACTTTTTTGACCCCCAAGTTTGACCACTCGTCTTATTCAAAAAAATTATGCAAACATAGTCAAATTTAAGTCATTCCTGAAGAACTTTTATTAATAAAGCAAGCCATGACAAAAGAAGTGATATTTTGCATAAAATTTTGAATAAAACGAGTGGTCAAACTTGGTGTCAAAAAAGTCAAATGTCTTATAATTTGAGATGGGAAAGTATCTCTGAAACATCTGAAACACTTGACGCATATGTTTACGACATACGCTTTTCCAGTGCAACATGGGCGGGCGGCGCGCGTCGAACTGGCACGGTGGAGGCGGCCCAGCGAGACGGCAGCGACGGGTGGGGCACGCGACGGTCGGGGCGAATCCACGCTTGCGGAAGCGAGCAATGGCGCACGCAGGAGTGGCGAGGGGCGCTCGAGGCGAGCGGGCGGGGCGCATGGAGCGGGCGCGGGCGGGCAGTGAAAGTATATTAATTGTCTTAAAAATATTAATATTTTTCTCGTATATTAATTGATATAATATATACTTGATTAAAGTTAAAAATAGATTGACACCCATCTAAACGCGTTAGCCCCCGCGTCGCCCCCCGCACAGGCGACTCGAGCGGCGACCACCCGAGCTCTGCCGCCAGCTCTCCGTCCCCTCCCTTCCCCCTCGCTGCTGCTGGAGGTGGCTGCCGGGATGCCCGCGCCCCCCCCCCCCTGGGATGGTGGCGGCGAGGCCTTTCGCGCAGGCATGTGTGGTCTTCCATGAGGCGCGAAGTTCTCGTCGCCGACGGCCATGGTGCGGTACCTGCGCGCTGAGGAGCGGCGAGCACGTGGAGGCGCGACGGAGGAGCAGTATCTGCGTGGGTGAGGCTGCTGCTCGCCGTCGTGGACCTCGCCGGCGACTTCGACGGGCGCGGCGACAGTGGCGGCGGCTCCGGTGCCTTGGTAGCCGGATTCGGCCTCCCCTAGGCCGGATCTGGTGCTCTCGAGGTGGCGGTAGTGTGCGGCGCCGGTGATGGGGATGGAGGCCGACGACGAGAACTAACACCAGCGACGACGATGTGTTGGCTCGGCTACGTCGGTACAGTGAGCATGAAGGCGACCGTGCGGGGGGAAGCGGAGGTGCCGGCCAGGCGCCATCAAACGTCGTGGTGGTGGGCGGCTGTGCTGATTGTGTGGCGTTGGCGCCGTGGTGGCGTGGACGGCGACGGCCTGCGTGGGGTGGTGGCGGGCGGTCCCGCTCAGCGGCGATCGTTCCGGTGCAAGGAGGCGCACTAATGGTTGCTCGAATTGGTGTGTGACACTTCACCTTCGTTGAGGCAGCTAGGTTGAGGGTTCGCTCGTGGATTTCGATGGTCGGGGTCAGCTTGGTGAGTGCCAAAGACAGATGCTCATGCTTGAGTTGCAGCTTGCAGCGGACTACGGCGGCTAGTCCTGCTTGGCAGTGGCTAGTCCGACGTGGGACAACGTCTTGAGAGGCGGCACAAGCGGATTCGATTGTGGGAAGGCTACACGGCCTGCGGCGGCCTACGGCGACTAGCTCTGCTTCACAGCGGGCTATCTCGGTGTGGGACTTCGTCAGCAACGACGACGCAAGCGGTGACGACGGCGTTCTGTCTTGACGCCTTCGTCGGCTGGAGGACGGCGATGCAATGTAGCTACCGGCTGTGGTTTCGAGGCGATGCAGTGTGCGACTGTGCTGAGGTCATGTCGATGTTCCAATTCGACCGCTTAGAGTTGTTTTTCTCTTTGAGTTTGAGTTCGGCACGTGTTGATGTCCCAATCCAACCGGCCTGAGTTGTTTTTTTCCTGTTTTTTTCTGTGTTGATGTCGTTTGTTGTTTCTCAATTGGGTTCATCTTCTTTTTAATATAGTCCGCAGCTCTCCTATATGATTCGTTTAAAAAAAATAGATTGCCTTAGTAGAAAACTAGAAATATTGTATGCAATAGGACAGTGGAAGTAGATACTTTTGCTTATGCATGCATCGTGCCATCGTGGCATGGGTAATCTCCGATCGATGATGGCGCTGTGAAAAAAAAATTAACTAAATAAAATTGGTCGTTGGCAGCAGCAGCCGGTGGACTAGTTCCAGCAATCAATAAGGCCTCCATTAAATTCACTCGTACGCGCGCAGTTCCATCCTTGGCATCTTATTCCCCATTTCCCTCCGTAACTATAGCATTTTTTATTCTTGTTGTAAAAAAAATGAAATACTGACTTATTATGAAGTCAAACAAATTTAAATTTGATCAGATTTATAGATACAAAAAAATTACTAATATTTATGACGCCGAGTAAATATCACTAGATCAACTATAAATAAAATAAGCGTATTTTTATAGTAAACAAACCAATTTAAAATTATAAATGTTGATATTACTCTTTATGAACTTGATCAAATTTAAAAAAGTCTTACATGCTACTACTAATAATCTACCGCTCAGTTATATGAAGTTGACTAGAATAAATGAGAATGCCTGCCTGTCTGTCCACACGTGAAATGTCGGTGGCGGCAGCTGGCTTATTACTGCCTACAAATTAATCCATGTTTAGATATACACCGGACAGACCAGTAAGTTTTCCTCTTAATATAATAAAATAATAAAAGAGATGAATGGATCAGCTCGTCCTCCAAATTAAATCAGGTCGCATCGTCGTCGTTCGATCAACTCACAGGTGATACCTGCTGGTCTCTGTTTTAAATTACAAATTATTTTAACTTTTTTAAACGAATAACTCTTTTTTAAGAATTATATAGTTATGAGCATCTTCAAAGGACTGAGCCGACAGATCTTGAGATTCACAAAGTCACCACCCGCTAAATCATAGAATAAATCCAGCAAAATACGAGCACCTGTGTCAAGTCGATGACTTAAACCCGGATGGGCAGGTTCCACCACAAGGAACCTAACCAACTGATCTATGATCAGTTCGCCATAACCTTTGTTATATACAAGTAAATACATTGCAAATATATGTGATTAGAGAGACCACATATATTTTGCTAATTTTTATGTCACCGACGATCAAGCCTGGTAGATGCATATGTGTTTCGTGAGATGACCAAATTGACACTTGCGATAAAAGAGGTGAATCGCTGTCAGTTAAAACGAAATCACGTTGACAAAATTTTTTAAGATTATAGTGATGACTTAATTTCTGATCGTATTATTGCGCACTGAAGGTCTCATACATAAAAAAGTCTTCATGGCGCAGCTACAACTCCGAGATATATGCATGTTTACTTTGGTTCAATTGAAGTGGTTTAAATATTATGTTTTTTTAATCTAAATTACAAACGAGATGATTCACACAGGTTTCCTGGAGGTGGAGTTCTGCTGAACAAAGCTATACAGTATGTGTGCATCTATACAGGTTTCGCTTGTCATCGGCTGGTTCCTGACACTCACGGAACCCCAATCCCAGCTGAGGGAGAGCCGGAGAGGCAATGCCCAAGACAAGAGTGTGTGGCACACGACGTCAAGACAAAATATCTTCATCCAAACTCTCACTGTCTTCACTTGAAAGAAACGCAATCATCGCACGCATGACACACACACACAGATTTAGGCCCTGTTTAGATTCCAAAAATTTTCACTCTAAAGTGTCACATCGAATCTTGCGGTACATGCATGAAGTACTAAATGTAGACGAAAAAAAACTAATTGCACAGTTGGGTGAGAAATCACGAGACGAAACTTTCGAACCTAATTAGTCCATAATTAGACACTAATTACCAAATACAAACGAAAGTGCTACAGTAGCCGACCAGTAGCCAAACCCAAAAAAATTTGGGAACTAAACGCGCCCTTATGTGCAAAAAGCTATTTACAGACACGAATGACAAGCTAGGTAGCTATAGCCATGCATTACCCACGGCCCCGTGCACAAAATTTCAGTAAGAGTCCTTGTCATCCCAGGGTATTTGGATCCATGCACTAAAGTTTAGAAAGTGTCATGTTGGATATCATATCTATTGTCATGTCGGGTGTTCGGATATTAATAACAAAACTAATTACAGAAGCCGTGATTAATTCGTGAGACGAATCTATTAAGCCTAATTAATTCATCATTAGCATATGTTCACTGTAGCACCATATTATCAAATCATGGACTAATTAAACTTAATAGATTCATCTCAATCTGTATAATTAGTTTTATAATTAGTCTATTTTTAATACTTTAAATAGTGTCAAACATGTTTACCGTAGTCGATGTGACAGTGACTAAATTTTAGGAGGCGGGAAGCCAACACGCCCTTAGTATAACAAGAGCAACTTTTCTTTTTCTGAAACATATAGAACATGTAGAGACACCTTGCTTCTGTAAATCTTATGTTGAGAGATTAATAATAAACTAGTAAGTGTTTGTTTGAAGAGTAAGATGTATGAGCGATCTTTAGACTTATCTCGTTATGTCATTCAAGTCGCCTAACTCCTAAAACACGTTTTCATGTACCAGAATTTGTCTTGGGATGTTATCCGGTTAAAAAACTGAAAAGTTCATTTTATTTAGTCCTCAAACTTGTCTCACGATATGTCATTTAGGTCAAACAAGCTATAACCAGCCCACATATGTTGGTCTCTCTCACCTTTGTCTCAATGCTCTCTCTCCTTTGCATCACACAGAGACCAACGTGCCATCCTCAAACTATGCCTTCATCATTTTCCACATCAAAGGCCACAACGTCATCTGGAGTGGTGGTGACAAGGGCAAAGATAGTGCTCCTTAGACAGGAGAGGAAGACAAACGATTGCTTTTCCATTAAGTTCCTAAGAACGAGGTGTGGATCCAACCGTTGCGGTATGTGCCATCATATGATGCGGAGTAGATTGGATCTATTTGGAGCTAATTGACACACCATGCTAAGTTTATAGACCTAGATGATACACCGAGGGACCTAATAAAAGAATAATTTCAGAAGTGCGGAACCTAGATGAGACACAGAGACAGGTTCGAGGACGTAAACATGTGTTTTAGTAGTTTGGGGATTTGAATGGCACTCCGAAATAAGTTCAAGGACAACTCCTGTATTTTAATTTGACTTCACTAGGACTAAAATTTAGTTGTAGCCGAAGTTTAGGTAGATGTTTTTTAGACACTAGCTAAACCTTTATCAGCATGTTCGGCTGGAGCAAAACGATCGTAAATTTTCAGTCGGAATAGTATTTTTCTCTCACACAAACCAGCCAGCAGTACTTCTTCACGATCCAGCAACGATATGAACCAACCAACCGAACAGGCTATATGTGAGTTATATTTTTACTCCTGTATTTTGTACTTCTTATCTCTCATGTCCCACTCAAGCCTTGTTCAGGTTAGCCTCCAATTTAAGAGGATTGAAGGGGATCAAAGGGATTCTAACTTATAAGGACTACATCCCTCTCAAAGCTTGTTTGGTTATCCTCCGTTCCACAGGATTAGAGAGGATTGAGGAGGATTTTGATGTGTAGTGGACAGAATCTTTCTGAACCCCTTCCAATCCTCTCGGATCGAAGACTAACCAAATAAACCCTCGATCCCCTCTAGCCTCATTGGATTAGAGACTAATCCAACAAACCTTCAATGTTATGTTTGTCCTCCTCCCACCTATCCTCAGCCTTGTTTAGTTGCTCCCAACTCCCAACTTTGGCACTGTGTAAAAAGAAGATTCCCCGCCACATCAAACTTGTGGTACATGCATGGAGTACTAAATGTAGACGAAATCAAAAACTAATTGTATAGTTAGGTTGTACTTTGCGAGACGAACGTTTTGAGCCTAATTAGTCAACGATTGGACAATTATTACCAAATACAAACGGAATGCTACAGTGTGCTGCAGTGAATCCGACGGCGCCAAATTCGGCCAACTAAACGTGGCCCTCGTTCAAGACGCCTTATTACAGGGTCTGCACTGCAACAATGTGTAGTAGGTCGTACCACACACAAAAAAAAAACTGTCGAATGCACATCGGATGGTTATGAGCGACAAAGGATAAATAAAATTTCCGCTCTTTAATATTAGAGAACAGATTTATGGTAGATATGATGATGATGGTTACTAGTATTTAAGCACATATATAGGAGCTAGGAGCTAGTAGCATTATGAGCTACTGGGTATGTATCGCCTGCGTCTGCGTGGTGAATGCACTCGGGGGTGAGTCTGCGGTCTCGCTTGGGGTCGAGGCAGTAGTTGTACACCATGTGGTTGCGCTGCACCCACCGCATGGCCGCCTCCTGCTGCGGGCTGAGCGCGTCGCCGGGCCCGCCGCTGGGCGCGCGGCACCGCGGCGGTGCGCGCGGCGAGCAGGCGCGGAGGAGCAGCCCCGAGAAGCGCGCCACGAAGGGGCTGTACCGGTAGTCGGCCCTGTACCTGCCGTCGTCGGTGGCCCAGGACGAGGCGTCCCAGATGGAGCCGTACACCCACATCGGCCGCCGCGGGAACGTCGCCGCCGCCGTCGCGCTCCGCCGCGGGTACCGCCGGATCGGCACGTCGTCCACGTAGAAGCTGCATGTATGTACACGGACATGAGTGAGTACGTGATGCATACCCATACGTAGCACAGCTGCTGAATGATTAGATGCGATGCGACGACGACTGGACTGCTTCATTTGTCAGTGACAGTGAGGAGCTAGAGGTAGGCGTGCAGCAAGCGTCAGTTAAAAGCAGCGGTACGGCCTCCTGCAGGCGCCGTACGTACGGCACAGCGACACACTGTCCCTGTCCCTGTTGCTGATTGGCCGGCCGGTTGCATTTGTGTGGCATTGCACACAAGTAGCAAAAATCTACTCCTATCTGTAGCAGCAGCAAAGCAGCATCGCCATTGACAGACAGGAGGTCTTACATGATGTGGGTGGGGCTCCAGAGGATGGCGTAGTGGTGGAAGTCGGCGGTGGGGTCGAACCAGTCCAGGTGGAACTTGACCTCCCTTCCGACGACCCTTCCTGGCCCGCCGTCGCCGGAGCCGAGGACGTACACGTTGGTCTGCAGCGTGTATGGCCGCCCGGGCGTGGTGCCCAGGAACTCCATGTCCACCTCGTCGTGGAACCCCGGGTGCGCGTCCGCGTTGGACAGGTAGAACGCCGTGATGACCCCCGCCGTGTACCCGGCCTGCAGCTTCACGGACGCGCCGAAGTAGCCCGACCGGAACGCGCGACGCGACTTGAACCCGCTCCCGGACGTCGAGTCCAGCCAGATGGTCACGCCGCCGCCGTTGCCGGTGCCGGACACCGACTGGTGCTGCGCGCCCCAGAGGGCGCGGAAGTCACGGGAGAAGGGACGCGCACGGTAACGCTTGCTCGGGTAGAACCCCGGCGACGGCGGCTGCTGCGCGTCTGCTGCTGCTACGAGAAGAAGCAGCAGCAGCAGCAGTAGGGGCGGCGCCGCCGCACCAACTCCAAGCAGCGCGTGCCGGTGCCCGGCAGGCGCGGCGGCGGCCATCGGTGGCGTCGCAATGCGACGGCCGACGAGCGAGCTGCGAGCTCGATCAATGATTGGCAATGGCGGCCGGCCTGCAGGCGTGTGAGCGTGACAGGGAAAGCTGCTGCTGCTGGCTGTGCTGTGCTGTGTCACCCGTGTGTGCGTGGGATGCATATGGATGGACGTGATGGGATAAATAAATAGATGGTCGCCAGGCCCACCACCACGAGGGGCTGCAGTTTTTTTTTTACCTGCCCGGTTTAACTGGGCTCTCCATCTATTCTCAGGTGAAAACGGGCCGGGTTGATCTGGGCGGGCCACACCCGGCCGGACCGACGGCCTCTTCTCTCCTCTCCGCAGTCCGCACCGCCGACGCCCCGGCCCGACCGCATGTGTCCAGTCCAGTCACCAGTGAGGGTGCCTCGGCACGCGTGCCTAAAGACATAGCAGTGTCGGTGCCACACACATTTCATTTTTATTATCAATTGGTTAGTTTTTTTTTACGGAAAGGAGTGTCTAGGTTTTGTAATGTGCTTAGCAAAAAAAAACATGGTCGACAATTTAACCACCATGCATTAGACCAAATTTCAGTAGAGAGCTTTAGGGTGCTGTTATCAAGACGGTCATGTCAGCTTTTAGGTTGGTAACTGTAGCAACGGATTTCATATGAAACTCTCTCTATATCAGTCTTTATAGTTAATCTGCTATGTCATCAAATCTACTGATGTGTTACAATATTAATTATAAATGAAACCTAGATAAAACCCCACTAAAACTGGATTTTATGGTTCAACAAAGAAATAGATCAAAGAATAGTCAGGACTGTGATGCTTTGTAAAAAAGAATCGGCAGAATAAACGCTAGACAAGCAAGGTGGGATGGGCCAGAAATCAGTCTGAACCAAGACCAAATGTGAGATTTGTGGCCCACAACTGCACCATCCCCTCCGAATTCTGAAAGGCCTCCCTAACCCCAAACGAAACCACCCTCCACGTATAGGCTCCAGGCAAACAAGCGCGACCTCCTCCGCCCGCACCTCGCCGCCGGCGATGGAGCCGCCGCCGCCTCCTGCTCCGGCGACCCACTCCGCGCCCGTCCGCGTGCTCTCCCGCACTCCGCCGCCGGCCTCCCCGACCCCCTCCTCCGCGAGCCCCGCACCGTCGCCCGCCTCCCGCGACGGGGTCGTCGCCGTCGGCTTCGTCGGCGGCGCAGGGAGCGCCCGCCTCGCGGACCGGATCCTCGACGCCCACGTCTTCTCCCCCGGCGGCTCAGCTGGGACCCTCGCCGGGAGCGTCAGGTACCACCGCGACGCCGGCAGGAGGATGGTGTTCCTGCACCTCACGCCCCCGCCTGCGCCGCTCCAGGCGGCGGTAAGAGGCTGCGGCGACGGCGACCTCCCGGACCCGGAGATGCTCTTCATGTTCTCTGTGAGCTCGGATTCTTACTCTGCTTTTGCTCATTATATTATAATACATAGAGTAGGTCTGCTATCCTGGGAATCGAACTGCCAAACTGACCCCAAAGCCTCTGCCTGATTTGTCCGTTTGTATATGATCCACCTATTCTACTGCATCACGTCAGCTAGTTATTGACGATTTGATGCACTTAAAACACCTTTTTGCCTCGTTTAAAATTTCATAGTTTTCTATACATGCTTCTGATTACTGCCATTGACTATCTTGTTGAATTGACATCTTAGAGCTAAACTTGTAAAGTATTGCTTGCCTGTGTTCAAGCTTGGCTAATGTCTGGTTCTCTGACCATAGATAGTTTAGACTTTGTCATCAGATTTACCAGCCTGTTACTTTATAGTTCACTGCTTCATAATGATATTTCTAGGATAACATGTGCCTTTGACTGCCCAAATGACTACTACATGGTCTTGTTTCTTTGGTTTTCTGTGGCAAAATGAAGGATTTATTGATTGGTTTTACTTTACGACATTCTAGGTCTGCCACGTAATTATATTTATGCAAGAAGGCTTCAGATTTAACACACAAACCTTAAAGAAGTTCCGACTGCTGCAATCTTCAAAGCATGCTTTGGCTCCATTTGTCAAGTCATTGGTAGCAGCTGCAATGCCTGCCAAAACTGTTGCCTCTGACGCCCCAACAAGAGCAACCCATAGGGCTTCCTCCATATCCCCTCCAGCACGCCGTGGAGGTCACGCTGGTCGTCAGTCCTCGGCCATCTCACTTATGTCCGGAACCAGTTCAAATCCTTCTGTATTGCCAGGCCAATGCATTCCTGCATTGCTCTTTGTCTTTGAGGATGATGCGGTTGATGTTTCAAGTGCTGCAGCAAGTTCCGATGATATGGGTGATGCATCTTCATCAAATCAGGGTTCTACCTCTGATGGATTATCAAAACAAAGCTTAGCTTCAAAGAGTTCTGGTTCAGTGGTTATGCTTGCCCGAGCAGCAAACAAATCTGAGGGTAATTCAGGCAAAAAACTGTATTCATCCCTGGAGGGACAGATCCGTGTCTTGCTCAAGAAGTGCAGGGTACTTGCAGGCATGGAGCCAGGGCATATTGGCCTGAGGGGTGTAAGTAACATGAGTCATCATTTACCCCTGTTCTCACTCGATACCTCGAGGGTTGTTGCACTGTTGGAACGGTACGTTAATAAGAAACGGGAGCCACTGGACATCATTGCAGGATTATTTGAAGATTCTTTGTGCTCCAAATCGCCATTGGATATTCTTTCACTGGAAAACAACTACAACCCAACAAACAGTGATGACTTTCAGTTGATCAAGGATTTTATATTTCGGCAGTCTGATGCGCTGAGAGGGAGAGGGGGATATTCAAGCAATGCAAGTGCTGGGTCTGTTTCTGGTGTTGGCATGGTGGCTGCTGCTGCTGCAGCAGCAGCAGCATCAGCTGCATCTGGGAAACCAGTTAATGCACCTGATCTCCCTACTTTTGATAAATGGTTTTCCATAAGTACCTCTATTCTAACTGCACTGTTGAGTGGAAGAAATGTGCTGAGTGGTCAGTCTGAAAGCAAGACTCATACAAGTCCTATTGAGAAGAATGACCAACTTCCTGCTGCAGGATCTAATGCTATTGAGATCGCATTATCGTGCTTGGAAAGTAATAATGGGCTGAACATGAAATTTTCTTCATCATGGTGCCAAAGGGTGCTTCCGGCTGCTAAGGAGATTTACCTGAAAGGTTTGCCTGCCTTTTACCCCACAAGCATGCATGAAGTGCAGCTACAGAAGGCATTGCGGTCCTTTGGCTCGATGGTTAAAGGACCAGCAGTCAGGGTATTCTCAAAGAAGCTAGAACATGAGTGCCGGGCAATATGGGAATCTGGAAGGCAGCAATGTGACGCTGTTAGCCTAACTGGCAGACCATGTAAGCACCGCAGGCATGGAGATTTCTCTTCATCAGATGCAATGAAGCAACATTCTAGTGGATATGTATTCCTCCATGCATGTGCCTGTGGCCGGTCACGTCGCCTTAGAGATGATCCTTTTGACTTTGAGACAGCCAATGTGTCTTTTAGTTGTTTCCAAAATTGCGATGATCTACTACCTACCCTTGCGCTTCCAAGAGGCAGCGATGCTGGTTCATTTTCAGTATCTTCTTGGCGCTTGGTGCGTCTAGGAGGAGCAAGATATTACAAGCCAACAAAGGGGCTCCTCCAAAGTGGATTTAGCTCCAAGGAGAGGTATCTTCTAAGGTGGATTATATCTGTTGGTAAGGGGCAAGTGAGAAATGGCATTCGTTCTAATACTGTTACTTCATCCACAAGATCTGGTATGAACCCTCAGACTCCCCCAATGGTCACTGGTGAAGTAAAATCTGCTGTAACCCAAGTCACAGCACAAATTAAATCTGCAAAGCTCGAAAGTTCTGGAAAACAACCTGAAATGGAACCAATGAGCAACTCAGGTATTAATTTTGGTAAAGGTCTGCCAAATTTTATTATGAAAAAACCCTTTGCTGAAGTTGTTGCTGGCACCACATCAAAAGATTCCGAGTTTCCTGCTCTTCAGCAGATGAGGCCACCGAAACCTGGTGGTCGAAAAGATGAGCGCCAAATGAATATAGGAGACCAGGCTAATGGCCGAGGTCATGCAGCTGTCAGCCAAGGGCCTGTAGCTGAAACTGAATCTGCGAAAGCAAGCAGAAGCAAGAGTAGTGAACATTCTGATGGGAAACCCTTTTTACAGATAGGGAGCAATATAGTACCAGTGATGGTTGGAGATGAGACTAGAGAAACTAATCAGCCGGTACAACAGTTTGTTGTGTATGTTGGATTTGAGCATGAGTGTCCCTATGGTCATCGCTTCTTACTGTCAGAGAAACATATGAAGGAGATTGATCCTTCCTGTTTGCAGTATCAAAGACCTCATTTAAACAAAGAAGCAGAAGGCAAGCATGCACAAAAGTTGCTCCAGAATGCATCTGGTTTAATTGCATCTGCAGTGGACATAAACAGTACACGGAAAAACAGTAAGCCATTGCAATCATCAGGGAGAAACAGCCAGCAGCAATCACTGCAGCTGAGGGTTGATGCAGAGACTTCACAACCTTCTCCTTGGCTTTCAGATCCACAGAATGGCAAAAGGGGGGAGCATTATTTTCCAAGCATTACAATTGATGATGGCGGAGAAGCATTTTCACTGATGAACAGAAACTTGCCAATATATATGCACTGTCCACATTGCAAGATCTCAGAAAGGAAGGAACATCAAGATGTAAAGTTTGCTGGTGCCGTGTCGCAACTTCAACGGATTTTCATTGTGAGTTATAATGTTCTAACTGAAGTTTTTTTTATCATAGTTAGATATGACGAAGTATCATCATCACAATCTTACACCAGGAAAATAGATTTTTAGTTGCTCCCTGTTTCCTATAGTACCGTTGAAGTTGAGACATGTTTCTTGTAGTATCCATAGGGACATTGTTCTGTAATCTTGCCTTCTTACTAATGTCTAGGTTCTCTTTAATGCAGGTGACACCTGATTTCCCTGTCCTGTTGGCAAGCTGCCCACTTGTACAGTTTGAGGCAAGTGCACTCATCTATATTCAGCGTGAATCATATATTTCCTTTACTCACCCCATAGAGTAGCTATGGGAAGACATAACCTAGATGTAACAGAAAAGGTCACTAAGTGGAGTTATTGCCTTTTCCCTTTCTCTTCCAATCAGGGGTCATGTTTGCCATCAAATGTCTCTGATCATGATCGAGAAGGATCATTCAGTATTGGGTGCCGAGTTATCCTCCCACCTGAGAGCTTTCTTACAATGAGGCTTCCTTTTGTCTATGGTGTTGAGACAAAAGAGGGAAGCACATTTCCTCTCAAAAACTTTGAGCAACAACCAGAACTCACAGCATGGCTTGTTGGAGGCACAGCCTTGCAAATCGTATCGGTAGGGGACGTCACTGAGAAAGAAACCATTATGAAGTGATAGACATGTCATCTAAAGCTTTACTGGTTTTAGCATGTTCTAGTCACATATCAGTGATGTGACATTGGTGAGATGATAATAACTGTTCTTTTTTTCTTTCCTGCTATCTTCCCCACACAGTTTTTCTTAGTTCCCCTTTGTTTTGAATACTCAAGGCATTGAATAGGTCTGTTGTTGGTTTAATTCATGCAGGATGCAGGATGGATGATTATATTCCTGTCTGAGGTTTTACTTCTACTCCTGAACTCGTGCTGCTAAGCTGTTGATACAACTATTGCTTCCTTTCACTGTGCTCCAAGCATTGTGAAACAGAAGTTTTGCTGATATCTACCTGGATGGTGTACATAGATGCACACAGAGGGGACAGGCCCACAGGTACAAGTTTGGTAGTTATGTACTTTCACCCTTTTGATACCACAGTACTTGGCAAACTCGTTCAGTGCTAAGCACAATATGTGTTACTGATGCAGGCAATCGCGCCGTTCTTGTCTTATACACGAATAGGTGCCAGGAGGTAAAGTTTAGCTGGTTATGTAGGGTCTGTTTTTTTGAGGAACAGTGGATAAATCCGATTCCTTGACTGAGGCCTTTGGGCTGGGAGCTTTTGTAGTAAGATTATTAGTTCAGTTGAGCTGTGTAGTGTAATATTTTTTGGCCAGTTGATGTGCTGTTTTATTCCTAGGCGTGTTGAGAAATCTGGCCATGGAATATAAACAAGAACAAGGAATTTTCTGAATGATATTGTAGCAAACGGTTGCTTGAAATGCATGGTTTCCTCAAATAAACTTGACTGATCTGCCTGTATCCCTTATCCTTTCTTGTATATATATGCAGTACAGGAATTTCCCGCAGCCTTGGGGAAAAAAGATGGGTTTGAGAAGTGAAGTGTTAATAACAGGAAAAACACAGAGTTGTGTTGGAATATGTTGGAGGGTCCAGGTTGGCATCAGCCGCTTCTGGTAGACTGGAGACTGGGCTGGAGAATGTTGAAGCTAGAAGGAAACGCACGAACAACTCCTGCTTGACAAGTGTAAAGGAGGCAGCAGGGTGTGCGAGAAATTAAAGGTGGACGGACTGCGGGACGGCCGCCGTGTTGATGATGCGTCGAGTCGAGGTGTGCCCTTTTTGTTCCTTCTCACATGCAAAACAGGCGTTTCCACGTGTTGTGAATCATTCCAGAATGGCTGCTGCAGCCTGGAGGCGTGGCTTCTTGGTTTACTCATGCAGCCCGCTTGGCTCCAAAAGCTTCTTTCTTGTGGTGTTTCTCCAATCCAAAACCCCTGGTAACCCAACCCTGCAGTCCATGGTGTGGTGTAGTAATTAAGGTACTAGTACCATTTGTCCAATCCAATGAGTGAAGTGAAGCATGACTGCACGAGTTTGAGTTGCTTGGACAAGTGGCTGTGGGTGCTACTGCTACTGCTACCAAACCTTTTGCTTGGCTGATAGATAAGAATACCTGACTTGGACTTGGACTTGAACTCTCTGCTGCTACCGGACTGATGGAAGTGGATGTAAATGCGAACAAACAGCTGGTTGGCATGCTCCACACCAACGGCCGGCCGGAGCAGATGGAGATCCCTTTTAGCTTAGCTTTAGCTAGCTTCCTTTCCTTTGTGATTGTGATCTGCTACTGCAGGAAACCATGCATGATTCACAAGAAGCTAGCGTTGGTAAATTTTTATTAATTAACTGCCTCTTCTCCATTTATTTATCCATCATCACTCATCAGGTTTCGTTTCATGTGCACTTTCAAATGTGTGTGCAAGTTTAAGAAGCATATAAGGAACCATGCATGTTCAGGGCCTCGTGTTTCCAAATTAAATCAAGAAAAAGAATCGTCACATGATCTGACTGAGTATTGCGTGCTTGCACAAGCAGGAGCACGTGAACGTGATGGTGGAGCATGTGACGTGGAGGCTGGAGCTTGGCTTGGCTTAGAGGTAAGCTACAGCAAAGTCTCGCGTTGTACCTGACCTGCTGAATGTGATGGTGATTGAATCTTTACGCCTGTAGTAGGCTTGTAGCTAGCCCTGTAACCACTCTGAATGATCTTCAGGCAGCAATGGTGGTTGCAAGTCTCCAACTCCAGCCACAGCGAGCTGCAGGAGTTGGGAGTTGGAGCAAGTTGGGTAGTGTTGGGTTTGGGGGCTGTACATTGACGCCGTCCGCCTCTGCCAGTGCACTGTGCACATGCCGCGTTCGACGCGCTGGGAATGAGGAGGTGGCCGGCCGGCCGGCTGGCCGGCGCCAACAGGCTGCTGCTGACGCGGTGGCCTTGGCTTTGCTTGCTACCTGGCGTCAGTTCGTTCCTGGCATTAAACTATAAACTGAACCTATGGAATATTGGTGGTGGGGGTCCACCGCCAGCTCCTTTAAGAAACTTGCAAAACGGCGATCGATCAGAACAACTCGGATCGGACTGGGATCAGAACAACAGGTGGTACTGCTAGCTCCCTGCAGTCTGCACTCGGCAGCTAATCCTACTTACGACTAGCTCTACAAGTAACGCCCGTGATTAATTAAGCTCAACAGCAAACTCTTCAACAAACACAAGGTACTCTCCATTATTAATACGCCCCTCTGCCTAAAAAGATGTAATTCTTATCTTTTAAGGAGTCAAGCCATCTTAAATTTGATTATATTCTATCTATAGAACACACTAACATTCATGGTACCAAATAAGTATTATTAAATTAATTATAAAATATATTTTTATAATAAACCTATATGGAGATGTAGACGTCGATACCATTTTCTGTAATCGTAGTCAAACTTAAAAAAAAGATTGGCTTGGTTTAATCCTAGAATTGTTTTTTTAATGGAGGAGTGTATAATCCACCTTAACTATCTCTCCTCTCCACTGCAGCAAGCCTGTAACCTCAATGCAATCATTCAGCCATGTAGTCTTGTACTATAGACTAAGCTAAGCATCGTGTCCTCCCTGTTTAAGCCATGATGTCAGCTGCATGCGTTGTGACTTGTGAGAAGAGATCAAGCTAGAATTAAGAGCCACCCATGTGACAGTGTCAACCTCCCACGTTTCCCCCATCTTCTATCTTCTTTTATTTCCCCCCTTTATTTCCTCTTATTTGCAACAGTTGCTTTTGCGAGGTCTCTTTCCCTTATTTGCAGCATTATCCATTTCTTTGGTCACATCAATATAGTGTTGTGCTTTAGTTGGTTAGGTTTGTTGTGGCGAAACACACTGTCCATTTGGACACGGTGTACCTCCACTTTTATTAATTAGTGCTAGTTCTCTCTCGTGCTTGTAGGATATGGGGTGTATATGTTCATAGTGGTGATTACAATCGCATAAATGTGTATGCATGTCTAAAAAAAATATAATGCACATTAATTTGTACAGTTGATATAATAATGGTACCATTGCTTCCCTTGATAAACAAAATATATTTACCTAGCTTATTGATGTTCCCAATGGAGATTATTATATTAATCAACAGAGTAATACTTTGTTTGACTTAACATACTCTCGCCATCCCTAGATAATTAACTTCTAGAATTGCCCTAAGTCAAGCTTACTTTTTTTTACCAAATTTTATATAAAAAGGGTATTAACATCAATGACACCAAAAAAATGTGGTGTGAAAACTTATTCCATGTTGTATATACTTGTATTTAATCATACTAATTTTATGTCATAAATATTCGTCATTTTTCCTTATAAAGTTCAACCAAACTTTAAAAAGCTTAGCTTAGGACAACTTCATAAGATGATATTATTTAGATAAAGACAGTATACAAGAAAATCAGGTGATTCAATGAGACACGGCAACAAGTAAAGCTTTTTTTGGACGCAAGAAATTGATCGAATTGCATCACGAGCGTGCATATATAGTATCTGTGTATCTCTAGTCCGAATCTCCGATTCTCTGGGTCTACTACCCACGCAAATTAGCTAGCTAGTAGGATGTACCAAGCTACTCCATCTAGAAGGTAAGCCACTTGAATGAAATGAAATAATAATAATATTATTAGTACTTTGCACATTAAAAAAAAGAAATGATGTTAATCCTGCAGCCCATGTGTCTTAATAATTAATATAATTCTAGAATATATATACGTGCACTGCACTGGCACCTCAAGGGGAAAAAAAGTCGTTGGGCGGTCGATGGAGTCATGCACAACAAGACGTACAGCTTGGTACAAAACGATCGCAAATTCGCAAGGCAAAGCGTCGTACCATACCTTGTGCACAAGTCCATCTCATATACTTGACTCTGGCACGCATATGCAATTTTGTTTTAAAAAGAAAATTATAAAAAAAGCACGTACGTGTTACTTAGGTAGCTAAGTGGCAACACGTACACAAGGTGTAGCTAACTTGGACCCATGGGTTATTAGTTAGGTTCATTAGGATCTGAGGCGAACTCGGGACCCCCGACCCCTGCGTCATCTCTGAGGCGACTCGGGGGGCCTCCCGCCGCCACCCCCTAGGGCCCCTCGGGGCCGGCCTTCCTGCCGCCATCGCCACTCCCTTCGACTTGCGGTGGCGGTGGCCCGCGGAGGCGTTGCTCAACAAGGCAGCGGGCGTAGTTTCCTCTCCCCCCGCTCCCTCTCTTCCCCTCCCTTCGCCCTCCCCGAGCTCCCCCTTTGCCGGTGGCGTTTCTTGGCGTCGGTCTGCCGACATCTGTGGAGGTGACCGGCTTGGCAGTACAGCGGCCACGCCCTCACGCTGGTGGCTGACCTGGCAGTCCAGCATCCGTGTCCCCTGCTTGCTGGCGGCGGGATCTGCAGATTTGATGGCCGTACCTGCCCCCTGGCGTGTGGCGGCCAGATCAGGCGGCCACGCCCACCCCCTGGCCGGAGGCGACTGGATCCGTCGGCCGCACCTACCCCCTGGCTAGTGGTGGATGGATTCGGCGGCCGTGCCCCGTCCCTTGGCGGATGGCGGTTGGATCCGGCGCGTACTGTCCGCGGTCGCCGGGGCGGCGGTGGCTGGCTTGCGGTCGCCCGTGGCTTGCCTTCTGCGGGTCGCCTAGGCCCGGGGCCGAGCAACCGGACCTATTGTTGGTTGGCCGTTGCTCCTGCAATGACCGACTGCCGGCGGTTGGTTCGAGCCCTCGGTGGCCGGCGACCAGTCTGCGGCCTTGGCCATCCTTTGATGCGTGGAGTTCTGGGCGAAAGCTCAGCTCGGCTCTGGCTGAGCGGATGACGGTGACGACTCGGGCGCCACATACCTCCTTGGGGGGGGGATGGGGCGTTGTTGAACTCCATGTTTCCTGCCGATGACCACGGATTCTGGACACAAGGCGTCGCTGAAGAATCCCTTTGGCTTGCCCCTTGTGCTCGTCAACATCAGTGCCTCCTTCCGTGTCGTCGGCTCGTGGTGAAGTTCCTCGCTGTGCCTGTATGCGCATATGTTTTACTCGTAATGGTTTCTCCTGCAACAATTGACCTTGTCGTCGTCGTTTGGCTCTCGTAGCGGATGCTTTGCCGTTATCGTTCTTCTGGCGGATACTTTGCTGCCGTTGTCGTTGGCCTCCTCTCTGGCAGATGCTTTGCTGCCAAGTGTGTCATGGCCGTTCCCCCTGCGGATGCTTCGCTGCAGTGGGCGATTTGGCGGATGCTTGGACGGCGTGGTCTTCGTTGACGGATGCTTTGCCGCCGTTGCTGCTTTGAGTGGATAGTTTACCACTGTGGCATTGTCTTGTTTATAGGCAACTTGTCGGGTACCATAAAACGGGGTACCCCGAACGTATACCAAAAGAGTCACTTAAACCCCATCAAAAACAAAGCCAAAGGGTAAGCCATTTGGTAAACCCCGGCCCCGTCCGAGCCCACCGGCCCTCCGCCTCGCTCCTGGCCTCGCACGGGAGGTCTCGGCGGCCTACCAAACCTCCGCCTCGCGCAGGGCCTCGCACAGGGGGCCTCGACGGGGAACCGATTCTCCGTCTCGCCCGAGGCCCTGCGCGAGAAGCCTCGGACGCTCATCGATTATCCGTCTCGCTCGAAGCCGGCTCGGCAACAACCCGTCTCTTCCGCCTCGACCAGTCTCCCCGACAGCGTGTCGTGTCCCATTAATGCACCAACTACTCCCGCGATATCAGCCGAACGACGGCTCGACACTGCAGAGTGGCCGACGAGACAAGAAGTCGCATCAGCGCCATACCGACCTGGACAGGGCGCGGCGGGGATTACGGGGCACTGTGCTCTGGTGTTGTGCCCACGATCAGCGCATGCACTTCACTGTGCCACCTAACCCCCGCCCCAGAGACAACACGCCATGGGGAGTCAAGTCCGGGTCACCATAACCTCGGAATCAACGTGCGAGACCAATTACTCTCTCCAAGCCTTGGCAATCTACTTCAGGGGCTCGGCAACCCCGGGATTCACGCCTGCCGAGTCTCCCACGGTGGTTCGGCCTCGGCACCAACTGAGCCTCGGCTACTCGTGCAGTCAACACACATTGACCAGCGCGCTGACTGCCACGCCCGCTTCGAGGTAACACTAGAGCTCCCACGACGCACAGGATCGGATGTGACCGGCGCGTCGCCCCAGTGCTTCAAGGACGAGACCGCTTCGTCGCCCACGCCGACGCAGTAACAGGCTACAGGGCTCGGACATGCCGTCTCCGTTCGCACGATGCCATGTAACTAGCGCATGTATCACCCTTGACCCCCCCCCTCAACTATAAAAGGGAGGGACCAAGGCCGTTTCTAGAAGAGGAAAAAAGAGGATTAGGCCTATGCCCACGCGACGAACTCATGCGTACACGCACGAACGAACATACGAGTTTCCCCACTGCTTGAGATCAACACTTTGAGCAATCCACGCCACTCCACGCTGAGACCTGGGACTACCTCCCTCTCTCGCCCTGCTTGTAATCCCCTACTACGAGCATTTCGGTGCAAGGAATACAAGATCGATCTCTCAGACTGGACGTAGGGCACCCATTGCCTGAACCAGTATAAACCTTGTGTCTCTTTGCATCACCATCCGGGATCGGGAACACACAGTACAAATTTACTAGTTGGCTAAGGGCCCGCCGGTCCAAAACACCGACACAACTATTGCGCTGTTGTATCTTTTTTTACAGGCCCAGTTTGTAGGTCGTGGGTTTTGAGGGCAGTCGCTTGTTCTTTTCTCCTTTTTTCCATGCTCTTATAAGTTGTATCCCAGATCACTCACCGTTAGCTTCGTGGTTTGTAATCTGTGCTACGAGAATTCTCTCGTAGCTGCGTCATGTAATTCTCTTCTTCTTAATGATAAATGGGATATATTCCTCGGTCCGGAAAAAAGTTAGGTTCATTAGTGAGGCGTGTTTCTACACTGTTAGTATGGCCAGTACGTACGCCCCATCTGCATCAGGGACGGGGAAAAAACGTTGAGCTAGCTCGGTGACTCGTTTCGAAATTGCACTGACTGAACTCTTTTTTCTTTCAAAATAAAATGATATGATGCTTCTGAATGACTTTTGCCTCCAATGACTTTAGCTCGTTAGGCTCCGTTCGAAAAACTTGATTTAAAGTCAGGTCTGAAAAATAATTCTGAGGATTATGATAAATATAAGATCATATCAATTTCGAAGAAAGCTCGAAAAAACAATGTTAGTTTTTTGTCCACCTATCAGCCATCGATCATCCACGCGACCCGTCAGAATTATTCACTGAAAATAAGTATGTATAGATATTTTTTTTGTTTTATTAAGGCCATCTATTTTTCTGTTAGATTCACAGCTACTTTATCAACTTGGTGTAATAAATATGAATTAATCGTCTCTTTATATATAAAAAGGTATTGCTTAGACGCGGGCGTCGGACGCGCCCCGTCCTGAGATACGGCGCTCCACTTCTCTGCGTGCTGCCGCTGCTACCTCCACCCACGTTCTGGTTAGTCATCGCCGCCTCGCCCTGCCCTACCCTACCCATTCCGCCACCGTTGTTGTCCTCACCCGCCTTGTGAGCCGGCGAGTCTTCATGACGGATGCTCTAGCAAGCAAGCTAGGGGAGGAGCTTCGTGTGACGCCGTCCCGCTAACGAGTTGCCTGCGCAACAACGAGCCTCCATTCGTCCGAGTAGGAAGGCGACATTGGCTGAAAGCGCATATTGCAAGCGTATGTTTCAAGTGTTTCTAGATGTTTAAGAAGTATGTTGTTCTATATCGATGTTGCAAAAGTATATCAGGATGTTGCACATGTTGCAATGGCTATACACGTACATTTCAAGTGTATGTTCCAAATGTTTCATCTATTTCAGATGTATGTTGCAAATGTTTTATCTGTTTCAGATGTATGTTGCAAATGTTTCATCTAGATGTTGCAACATGTTGCAAGCGTATGTTTTAAATGTTTCAGGTGTTTTATACGTACGTTGAAATTGTTTCATCTGGATCTTGCATATGTTTGCAATGGCTACACATGTGTTTTCAAGTTTTTTTTTTGTGTTTGCAGATGATTCAGACGTATGGTGCAAGTATTTTAGCTGTTTCAAACATACGCTGCAAATGTTTTATTTAGATGTTGTAAAAATAGATCTGATGTTGCAAATGTTACAATTGGACATACGTGCCGCAATCGTCTGCTGCAGCTCCTGGGGGCGCTACCAAGCGGGCACAGACGGTCCTGTGTGTAAGCGGAGGGGGCGAGCCGTCCCCGTGTACGGTTAGCGGCGACATTCGGACGGTGCGGCTCTCCGTATGGGCACGGCCACGGTACCGTATCCGTCGGACAACCGGGCACTCCCATAAAAAAATATCAGGAGCAGGCAAGCAGCAGCCTGCCCAGGGCGACACGTGAATTGGAATTGGATGCTGTCAAAGCTCAGTACATGTCACGGTAAGTATATTGCCTGTTTTTTCTTCCTGCTTCTGCTGCTATGCTACCGCGACCTACTAGCTGCTGGTCTACGTACCTTCAATTCACGCCGCCAGGAACAGAGAAAAAGAACAAAACACGCACATTACACTCATCGTCCGGTAAATCGACGTTTTCATATCTAAAAAATATATATACTTGGACACCATAATAATTTTGATTCTCATGTTACGCCTAAGCCGAAGCTTAATTATATATATATACTTGGACACCAAATCTATTGTTTCATGCCATGCATATATACCCTGCGGAAGATACCATGCCATATGATGAGGATGTCATAATAAGCCTCAAAATATCTTGTAGGTTAATAATATAGCATGGTGCTGTTTTTTCGAATTACAATATAGTGGTGTGGCGGGTTTTCACCTAGAGCAAACTTCTATTGGGCTGGCGACTGTTAGATTAGCTACAGTCATGTCATCGACGCAGCTGCGACGCGCCACGCATGCAATGCTTGTGGCTAGCTCACATCCATTGTGACAATCGGTAGAAGGCGGTTCATTGTGGAAGTGGCCTGCGTGGGTATACCTGTGGATTTTATTACAAACTTGAGGGATGGCAATGTGTGACGGCATTAGCGACACTCTTTGCATGGTGCAAAAACAAGATGTGAATTTGCGTGGTGGATGGTTCCATGAGGATGGAGGAGGTGGACATTGCAAACTGGTGGGGTGGTGATACACATATACCCGTGACCTCGTCGATTCCACAACGAGCTCCCACCAACAGTGGTTTTATATGCCGTTGTTGTCTTAGCGGCTTGTCTCGCGTGGTAATGGCAAGTTTAGTGTAGGAGGATTCACAGTGGAAAACCTCCTCCACTTTTCCTAGTTTACAAACGTGTTTCCTGAGCGTGCAGGGCGGCGTTTGGAGGGCGTTACTTTGGTGGTTTCATCAGTGTTGTGTGTTTCTTTGTAGTTTCTCTATCAATATATGCTCAGAATGCTCTTGTTGATGGATTTTGGAGAAACAAATAAACAACAACTAATTCACTGGACGTATACCAGCAACACACGTGAGGGGGATCGGATTAGATGCCACGATTCACCAGCAGATAAGATGCTCGATATCATCTTGGATTGAGTTTTCAGTATTCCCCGGCCAGTCTGTTGGAGCCTGCTGCCACCAAAGCTAAGTGCATGTCACGGAAAGTATTGCCTGCCGCCGCCGCCGCTGCTGGCCGGCCTGCCTTTTTCGATATGATCTTGAGATCTTCCCTGTTGCTGCAGCTATCTAGGAAGTACCTAGTCAGCTGGTACGCACACGCCTTCAATCCACACCGCCATTGCCAGCTCCAGGACCGAAGAAAGGTAACAAAACGTGCATGTGTTGAAAAACTATTCGGATCACATGGTCATAGATCTAGCCGAGTATATCTTGTAAATGGATAGCATGTCCTAGTACCTGAACTAGACAGAGATTAGAGGGAGAAGTAATGTTAGGTTACCGACCATTGTAGGCCTTCGATCCAGAGGCATCTGTCATGGGCGTTGCGTCAGTGTCTGCGCGAGGGCAGCGACGGTCGGTGAAGACGGTGTCGGTGATGGGCGGTGGCAACCGATGGTGAAGACCGGTGGGGGGGCAGTGCAGTGGTGGCGGTGACGCAGTCCGGTGGCAGCGCGGCTGGTGGCTTCCCGTCACTGGCTGCAGTGTGACAGGTTTGTCGGTGGGGAGCTCGGCTCAGGCGAACCTCGTGTACAGAGCCGTTGGCCCACACATCTATTTATTGTGCAGTGTGACTGTGGCAGAACCACCCGAAATAGCGTACTTACGAAGGCGCTCGTCTTCCATCAGACACTAAGCACCCCGAAAGTAACTACAGCGAGCGGTGTCCGTCGGGCACACCCCAAGGGAGAACCCGAAAGATCCACATTTTTCCCAAGGATCCAATAATGAAAACGAGTTACAACACAAGTCTATCTCATACATTAGAGTTTCTTGAAAAGTACATTATTACAGTACCAAATACAGAGTGCGAAATAATAAACAGCGGAATATTAAAAGATAACATCTAGCGATAAGATAACGAGGATTCCGTCTGAGCCCACCAGATGGATCCTCCACACAAGGAACTCCTCAAGCGTCACCTGCAACAGGGGTAAATAAACCCTGAGTACACAATGTACTCGCAAGACTTATCCGATAGTGGGAATACTTTCCCGACTCCAAGGAATATGCTAGGCTTTATGGTTTGCTGGTTCTCTTTTAGCAAAAAGCAATACTAATAGTGAGTCCTTATTGATACATTATTATCATCAGCCGTATTAAGTTTTCATCTAGTCAATCTATATAAGCCTGTTCTACTTTCAAGCAAGAGTTGAGCAATCAGTTCCATTTCTTCTCCTTTCAACTTTCAGTTCTTACTACGGTGCTAAACCGCAGACAAGCCGTACCGGATAACCCGGCGATTCGCGAATCAATGTGCCCAGCTGGGTGCCCCGAAGACACACGCCCCGCTTGTACCCCAGGCACAAGCAGGACTAACCCACCACTCTCCTGTCCCGGGTGTCCAGGTCCCTGTCCAAACTTGGACTCCAAGCCCCCACATCCTGAGTCCCGGACTCAGTGCGGTGCAAGGACCTCCACCACCTCATCTTCCCATCAGCCGGTCCGGAAAGAGCCGGATCCGCGACAAGAGAGCAGCAAGCCTTCCCTGCGCCCATACCTAAGTATGTGCTCGGGACAATAATCTGTGACTTGCCTAGAGTCATATGCAACGACCGGTCCTTAATCGACACAGACAGGGAAAAAGTGTAACCGGGCTATGCCCTGTTGGCCGCAGGACACAACCCCTCACACCCACCAGTACCAAATCCATATCCCTGTCCGGTCACCATTTTCCTTTCCATTATTTCATCATGATATCATAGTTTAATCACCTATTTGCGAGTAACGACAGGTTACTCACGCTACCGACATCCTGAGCATAGCAGCTACTCGACCTGTACTAGTAGGACTCATGGTGGATATATTTATGCATGTAGCTTCCATAAAATGCCTGTAACGTAAATGCATATCATATAAATATATTCAGTGATCATTTAAAAATAGGGGTTATGCACCGGGGCTTGCCTTGGGCAGGTGCGGTGTCAGCAAAGTCAGTGACGGGTGGCTCCGGAACGTCCTCCTGCACGAGGATCTCCTCGTACTCTTCGATGACTTCGTCGTAATCCTGCTCGCCGAATGTCACGATCTCCAGTGGCTCGTCCTCTATATGCATGCAGTGATGATGATGCAATAATTAATATATAGGCAACCGCAACTCTTAAAATAAGAATACATCTACCAAGCTACTAAGCTAACTCTAATGACTAATACGCAAAGTTACCTATTATTCTCACTAAACAAGTATGAAACATTTCATGTATTATCTTAGCAACTAAAGGCATCCTTATTGTTAATATCAATTTACTATATATATAATAAACAAGGTGCGCTAGTTACCATGCATCATAAAAATTTATTCTCTAAATAACCATAACGAGCATTTCAAAATAATAAAGTAACCCTAAAGGTATCACTGAACTATACGAACTAATTACACTAACAGATAGATCATAAATTTAGAAATCTAACAAAATTTATTTCACAATAAATAAATAAATTCAAATGAGCTCTAGAGATGAAGAAAATGATATTATTGGAGGAGGCTAATCACGCAATTGAACTTGTTGACTTGCACATGACTGTGGGTCTAGAATTACTAGATGAGACCACGGGTCAAGAAAATAATAAAGAAGAAGAATGAAGGAATTCTTACAGGCTAGCTACCTTAGAATTGAATGAAGTGCCACCTACAGCGATCGATGTGCGGAGGCAATGCAAGATGAGAGACACCAGGGAGCTTAGCAAATGCCTGCCCTGCGTGGAGTGGAGCAGAGCCATATATAGCACTGATCGTGGGTGGTCATGAGTAGTCAGGAAGCATGAAACGAGTTGGCAGGGTTGTCCTCTGGCTCCGTGCCGTGTGCGGTGGTGAGGTCTTGGTCATGAGAGAATTAATTCAAGGATTGAACTTTGAGTGGTCTTGGACTTACGAGCATGTCAGGACTGGAGTGGGCTTTGGGGCTGAACGTACTTGGCGGTGGGGTGCTGGTTCATTTATGCAGGTCAAGGAATTAACTGAGGAGGAGATCACAGGTCAAGGAAACATTAGAGAATGAAAAGATCAATTATAGACTAGCTACCTCAGCTGATTATTGCAGCTCAGGAGAAATCGATAGACGCAACTTTCACGGGTAAGAACAGAGAAACTTGATTCGAGAGAAGCAAGTGAGCAGCAGAGCGAAATAGCTCAGCGTATCCTTTTAAAGACAGAAGACGCAGGAATAGAGAAGCGAAGACATGACAGCGACGCGTCATAAGGTTAGTGGCTAAACTAGCTTGCTTAAAGGTAATAAAGCGCCGCGGGAACGACGTGCTGCATGGACAAACAACATTTTCCACTGGCTAGGTGATTTTTCCACGGATAAACAGTAACTTCCGCGCGTGAACAGTGATTTCCACGCGTGAACAGTGTTTTCTGCACTGCTACAGTACCGACGTATGGAAAACCTACGCTTCTGCAGTCTGTCGTGTTGAAAATCTGCGCTGGTACCATTCTGACATGTTGAAAGAGTGCGTGCACCGTGTTTGCAGTGAGCGAGCGGCATGCTCGCCGGTCGAACTTGTGAGTGAGATTAATGCGTAGCGTGTGCGACACACTATGGCAGTGGTAGCGCGTCGTGCACTGATGATTTTGCAAGGTGATTAGCAAGCGAAGTAAAGGCGGGATAATTAGAACAACGAGAGATGACAGTGGCGCGTCGCGAGATTGATGGAGATAAAAATCTTGCCAAGTGGTATGCTAATAATTAGTGAATGACAATAATTTATCATTTGACTTTGTGGCTATGGAGCTCTCACGTGGAGAGAGATGACGTGCTGGAAGGACAACTTGGACAAGGAAATAAATTAGAGCTCAATTTGGGAATTAGTGCAATAAAATTTAATTTCTCATTTACCACATGCAATAATACATAAACATGATGCTCATGACATGGTTTAATATTTTGATTAAGGCATAACACCGAGGGTGTTACAAATCTACCCCCCTAAAACAAAATCTCGACCCGAGATTTCATGTGCCTAGTGTGAGAACAAGGTAGGAAATACATTTTGACGTAGCAACTAACTATAAGAACCATTGAGGAGATGGGGGTAATGCTTCAATAGGTAACTCTCTTGTTCCCATGTGGCTTCAGCCTCAGAATGATTTTGCCATTGTACCTTGTAAAACTTTATCACCCTGTTCCTGGTCACTCTCTCCTTCTCATCCAAAATTTTTATAGGATGCTCCACATAAGACAGATCAGGTTGGAGCGGAAGTCCTTCTATTTCTATAGATTCTTGAGGAACTCGTAGGCATTTCTTCAGTTGCGAGACGTGAAATACATTGTGAACTGCCGAGAGAATTTCAGGGAGTTGGAGACGATAAGCAACGGGACCACACTGCTGCAACACCTTGTATGGACCCACATATCGAGGGGCTAACTTGCCATGGATACCAAACCGATGTACCCCTCTCAAAGGAGATACCTTGAGATACACATAATCTCCAGCTGCAAATTCCAAAGGTCTTCTTCGTTTGTCTGCGTAAGCCTTCTGTCGACTCTGAGCTAACTTCAAGTGTTCACGAATTATATTTACTTTCTCTCGAGCCTCCTTTATGAAATCTGGCATGAAGTACCCACGGTCTCCTACCTCAACCCAGTTTAGTGGCGTCCTACACTTCTGTCCATATAAAGCTTCAAATGGTGCCATACGGATACTCTCCTGATAGCTGTTATTATAAGAAAATTCGGCCAGCTTCAAACACTGATCCCACTTCTCAGGAAAAGAGATGGTACAAGCCGCAGCATATCCTCGAGCACCTGGTTCACCCTTTCAGTTTGACCATCAGTCTAGGGATGGTATGCTGAGCTTCTGAGAAGACGAGTACCCAAACACTCCTGGAGTTTCTCCCAAAAACAAGAGACAAAAACTGACCCTCTATCAGAGATGATGGTGAGAGGAACTCCATGTAGGGTCACAATTCGATCAAAGTATAACTCCGCATACTTCTTGGCATTGTATCTAGTGTCCACTAGAAGAAAGTGGGCAGACTTGGTCAGACGGTCCACAATGACCCAAATAGAATCAAAGCCCGAGGAGGTGCGGGGTAAACCCATAATGAAATCCAGGGAAATATCCTCCCATTTCCAAACAGGAATGGGCAAGGGCTGCAGATATCCAGGAGTGCGCATATGATCTGCCTTGACTCTACCACAAGTGTCACACTCCACAACGAACTGGGTGATATCTTGCTTTATGTAAGACCACCAGTACAGTTGGCGTAGATCATGGTACATCTTGTTGCTACCAGGGTGGATAGACAGCTTGGAATGATGGGCTTCTTTTAAAATCTTTCTTTTCAGCTCTTCATTGGATGGAACCACCAGCCTATCCTTGTATCTCATGACTCCTAGCTCATCAATGCTAAAATAAGGTCCACGTCCTTCAGCTAGCAACTTCTTGATGTGAGGAATCTCTTCGGGGTCTTCCTTTTGTTCCCGAATAATTTGCTCCAGCAGCTCTGAGGTCAAAGCAATCTGAGCTAGCACCTCTGTGTGGTGAAGTGACAAGGGTATATCCTCAACCTGATGCGACTTACGACTTAAGGCATCAGCTACCACATTGGCTTTTCCTGGATGATAGTGGACTTCCAAATTATAATCCTTGATCAACTCTAACCATCTCCTTTGCCTCATGTTTAACTCAGACTGAGTAAAAATATACTTAAGGCTCTTGTGGTCAGTGAAGATATGCACTTTGTTGCCCAACAAATAATGCCTCCAAATCTTCAGAGAGTGAACTACAGCAGCTAGCTCTAAATCATGGGTAGGGTAGTTCACCTCGTGCTTCTTCAGTTGGCGCGAAGCATAAGCTATCACACGCCCCTCTTGCATAAGCACACACCCCAATCCCATCTTCGAGGCATCACAGTAAACATCAAAGGGCCTCTCAATATCAGGTTGAGCCAATACAGGAGCAGTGGTCAGAAAAGTCTTTAGGGACTGAAAAGCTTCTTCACAAGCTGGACCCCAAACAAACTTAGCTTCTTTCTGGAGCAGCTTAGTCATGGGCTGGGCTATCTTGGAGAAATCAGGGATGAAACATCGATAGTATCCAGCTAGCCCAAGGAACTGACGGATTTGGTGCACAGACCTAGGAGACTTCTAATCTAACACATCTTGCACCTTGCTGGGATCTACAGAAACGCCCTCAGGTGTCAACACATGTCCCAAAAACTGCACTCGATCTAGCCAAAACTCGCACTTGCTGAATTTAGCATACAGCTGGTGCTCTCTGAGTCGAGTCAGGACTATCCGGAGGTGACAGGTATGCTCTTTATCATTCTTGGAGTAGATCAAAATGTCATCAATGAACACTACCACAAACTTATCCAACTCCGGCATGAAGACTGAGTTCATCAGGTACATGAAGAAAGCCGAGGCATTGGTGAGACCGAAAGACATCACTAGGTACTCATACAACCCATACCTAGTAGAGAAAGCTGTCCTTGGTATATCCTGTGGCCTGATCTTGATCTGATGGTAGCCCGGTCGGAGATCTATCTTCGAGAACACCTTGGCACCAGCTAACTGATCAAACAAAGTATCTATGCGGGGCAAAGGATACTTGTTCTTAACTGTTACCGCATTGAGGGGGCGGTAATCCACACACATCCGCAGAGTACCATCCTTCTTCTTCACGAAAATCGCTGGACAACCCCATGGTGAACAACTTGGGCGGATGAAACCCTTGTCCATCAACTCCTCCAGTTGCTTCTTCATTTCTGCCAGTTCTCTTGGAGCCATGCGGTACGGACGCCTGGAGATAGGAGCAGTACCAGGCTCAAGCTCAATGGAGAATTCTACCTCACTGTCCGGTAGCAATCCAGGAAGATCTTCAGGGAAAACATCTGGAAACCCACATACTACTGGAATGGAGGTAAGATCAGGAACGGCTTCAGCATGGGCAGCAACAGATAAGACCGGTTCTGAGGGTATGATGAGAGACATCCTATCCTCAGAAAATGGAAGCCGTAACTCTACACTTCTTCTCTTCATATCCAATACTACCCCATACAACCGCAACCAGTTCATTCCAAGAATAGCATCAATGCCTTGCCCAGGCATTATCATGAACTGTAGACGGTAAGTGTGGGTGGCTAATACCAAACTTACTGTATCCGTGCGGGTATTGATGAACATCTGAGAACCCGCAGTACGGATCTTATAGGCATACGGTATAGCCAATAGTGATAAGTTGTGCCGCTCTACAAACCCCATGCTCATAAAGGAATGCGATGCACCAGAATCAAACAACACCAAAGCTGGATGGGATTCGATGGTAAACATACCAGCCATAACTGTCTCCTGCTGCACAGCTTGCTGAGCATCCGTGAAGTGCACCTGACCAGATCTGCTAGGCACCTTCCTCTTGATGAAAGTCCTCTTAATCAGCCTAGAATTTGTAGACGGCTAAGACGGCTGGGCTGTCTGCTGCTGAGGACACTCCCTAGCATAGTGGCCATCCTTGCCACACTTGAAACAAGCACTAGGTTTGTTCCCGAATCCCTGACGAGGTGGAACCAGCTGTCCCTGAGTCTGCTGGGGCTGCACCTGCTGCTGAGGTGCCTTGTACTGAGTAGCAGAAGTTTGTGATGTCTGCTGGGGTGACCGGTACAGAGGCCCGCCGGATGGTTGATAGGGCCCCCGCCTAACAATCTGCACCTTCTGAGTATGGGGATGGCTGGAGGATCCAGCTGCCACCCGCTTCCGCTTCCAATCCGCCTGAGATGCCCGCTGGAAACCCTCAAGAGCAATGGCGGCGTTCATCAGAGCCCCAAAGGTCTGATAGTTCCCCAGGTACAGTTTCTCCTGAAGAGCAGGAGTGAGACCGCGAAAGAAGCGATCCCTCTTCTTGTCATCCGTGTCCACCTAACTACCAGCATACTGAGCCAAGTGGTTAAACTGGGTCACATACTCCATTACTGTCCTACTCCCCTGACGTAGCTCCATGAACTCGGTCACCTTCTGGTGGATAACACCAGCAGGTATGAAGAACTCGCGGAAAGCGGTGGAGAACTCCTACCACATCGCCGGGTGATCCGGCAGCTCCGCGGCCTGGAAAGTCTCCCACCAGGCACCTGCGGACCCCAAAAGCAGTTGGGACGCAAAGTGCATCTTCTGCTCGTTGGCCACTCCGAGCAGCCGAAACTTCTGCTCCAACGTGCGAAGCCAGTGCTCCGCCTCCAATGGATCGTCCGACGGTGTGAATGTGGGTGGGTGGGTTTTGAGGAAGTCCTGGTAAGAGGACTGTCCCTCAGGACGACGAGCACCACCCCCATTCCCACCATTGCCTCCGGGGCCTCCACGGGCAAGACCCGCGAGGGCCTGTGCCATAATCTCCATGGCACGAGCTGTCTCCTGACGAGCAGCGGCTGACTCCTGGCGAGCAGCCAACAACTCCACCATGACCTCCGCGGCGGACAGCGGCGGAGGCGGTGGCGGAAAAGGCTGAGGAACCAAGGGTGGAACCTCCTGAGCTCCCTCGTTGCCACGCTCAAAGGCCTGAGCACTGTCACCATGGCCCTCGTTGGCCGCTCCCGAACTGGTGCTCCCACGTCCGGACCTCAGATTCATCTATAAGAGAGACGAACCATCCATTAGGACACCTTCTCGATCAGGATCCAGGGATTAAAGAAATGGCAGCACATTTTTTTAAGGCATTCATTAAGTTAGTCCTACCAATTTACTACTTTCATTATACGTGAAGGGGGATTCCTAGTTCAAGTAAGATGCTATTATATGATGCATGCTTCGACCTATACGTTCACTCAAGCCGGAATATAGCGGCGTTCGTAAAATTTTCGGCATATCGCACACTCACTTTCCGTATACTAAGCAATTTCTTACGTCATGTAAGTCAGTGTACCTGCAGAAACTGATTAGATAAAACCAGTGCCGCTATCCTAGATATACCATATAGCTAGGGCTTATACTTAACTTAATCGCATCCTACTTTTCGCAAAACTTTTGTTGGTCCACTTTTAGTTTTGTAAAAGAGTGAGGAACTCGTGACCATTATTGGCTCTGGTACCAACTATGGCAGAACCACCCGAAATAGCGTACTTACGAAGGCGCTCGTCTTCCATCAGACACTAAGCACCCCGAAAGTAACTACAGCGAGCGGTGTCCGTCGGGCACACCCCAAGGGAGAACCCGAAAGATCCACATTTTTCCCAAGGATCCAATAATGAAAACGAGTTACAACACAAGTCTATCTTATACATTAGAGTTTCTTGAAAAGTACATTATTACAGTACCAAATACAGAGTGCGAAATAATAAACAGCGGAATATTAAAAGATAACATCTAGCGATAAGATAACGAGGATTCCGTCTGAGCCCACCAGATGGATCCTCCACACAAGGAACTCCTCAAGCGTCACCTGCAACAGGGGTAAATAAACCCTGAGTACATAATGTACTCGCAAGACTTATCCGATAGTGGGAATACTTTCCCGACTCCAAGGAATATGCTAGGCTTTATGGTTTGCTGGTTCTCTTTTAGCAAAAAGCAATACTAATAGTGAGTCCTTATTGATACATTATTATCATCAGCCGTATTAAGTTTTCATCTAGTCAATCTATATAAGCCTGTTCTACTTTCAAGCAAGAGTTGAGCAATCAGTTCCATTTCTTCTCCTTTCAACTTTTAGTTCTTACTACGGTGCTAAACCGCAGACAAGCCGTACTGGATAACCCGGCGATTCGCGAATCAATGTGCCCAGCTGGGTGCCCCGAAGACACACGCCCCGCTTGTACCCCAGGCACAAGCAGGACTAATCCACCACTCTCCTGTCCCGGGTGTCCAGGTCCCCGTCCAAACTTGGACTCCAAGCCCCCACATCCTGAGTCCCGGACTCAGTGCGGTGCAAGGACCTCCACCACCTCATCTTCCCATCAGCCGGTCCGGAAAGAGCCGGATCCGCGACAAGAGAGCAGCAAGCCTTCCCTGCGCCCATACCCAAGTATGTGCTCGGGACAATAATCTGTGACTTGCCTAGAGTCATATGCAACGACCGGTCCTTAATCGACACAGACAGGGAAAAAGTGTAACCGGGCTATGCCCTGTTGGCCGCAGGACACAACCCCTCACACCCACCAGTACCAAATCCACATCCCTGTCCGGTCACCATTTTCCTTTCCATTATTTCATCATGATATCATAGTTTAATCACCTATTTGTGAGTAACGACAGGTTACTCACGCTACCGACATCCTGAGCATAGCAGCTACTCGACCTGTACTAGTAGGACTCATGGTGGATATATTTATGCATGTAGCTTCCATAAAATGCCTGTAACGTAAATGCATATCATATAAATATATTCAGTGATCATTTAAAAATAGGGGTTATGCACCGGGGCTTGCCTTGGGCAGGTGCGGTGTCAGCAAAGTCAGTGACGGGTGGCTCCGGAACGTCCTCCTGCATGAGGATCTCCTCGTACTCTTCGATGACTTCGTCGTAATCCTGCTCGCCGAATGTCACGATCTCCAGTGGCTCGTCCTCTATATGCATGCAGTGATGATGATGCAATAATTAATATATAGGCAACCGCAACTCTTAAAATAAGAATACATCTACCAAGCTACTAAGCTAACTCTAATGACTAATACGCAAAGTTACCTATTATTCCCACTAAACAAGTATGAAACATTTCATGTATTATCTTAGCAACTAAAGGCATCCTTATTGTTAATATCAATTTACTATATATATAATAAACAAGGTGCGCTAGTTACCATGCATCATAAAAATTTATTCTCTAAATAACCATAACGAGCATTTCAAAATAATAAAGTAACCCTAAAGGTATCACTGAACTATACGAACTAATTACACTAACAGATAGATCATAAATTTAGAAATCTAACAAAATTTATTTCACAATAAATAAATAAATTCAAATGAGCTCTAGAGATGAAGAAAATGATATTATTGGAGGAGGCTAATCACGCAATTGAACTTGTTGACTTGCACATGACTGTGGGTCTAGAATTACTAGATGAGACCACGGGTCAAGAAAATAATAAAGAAGAAGAATGAAGGAATTCTTACAGGCTAGCTACCTTAGAATTGAATGAAGTGCCACCTACAGCGATCGATGTGCGGAGGCAATGCAAGATGAGAGACACCAGGGAGCTTAGCAAATGCCTGCCCTGCGTGGAGTGGAGCAGAGCCATATATAGCACTGATCGTGGGTGGTCATGAGTAGTCAGGAAGCATGAAACAAGTTGGCAGGGTTGTCCTCTGGCTCCGTGCCGTGTGCGGTGGTGAGGTCTTGGTCATGAGAGAATTAATTCAAGGATTGAACTTTGAGTGGTCTTGGACTTACGAGCATGTCAGGACTGGAGTGGGCTTTGGGGCTGAACGTACTTGGCGGTGGGGTGCTGGTTCATTTATGCAGGTCAAGGAATTAACTGAGGAGGAGATCACAGGTCAAGGAAACATTAGAGAATGAAAAGATCAATTATAGACTAGCTACCTCAGCTGATTATTGCAGCTCAGGAGAAATCGATAGACGCAGCTTTCACGGGTAAGAACAGAGAAACTTGATTCGAGAGAAGCAAGTGAGCAACAGAGCGAAATAGCTCAGCGTATCCTTTTAAAGACAGAAGACGCAGGAATAGAGAAGCGAAGACATGACAGCGACGCGTCATAAGGTTAGTGGCTAAACTAGCTTGCTTAAAGGTAATAAAGCGCCGCGGGAACGACGTGCTGCATGGACAAACAACATTTTCCACTGGCTAGGTGATTTTTCCACGGATAAACAGTAACTTCTGCGAGTGAACAGTGATTTCCACGCGTGAACAGTGTTTTCTGCACTGCTACAGTACCGACGTATGAAAAATCTCCGCTTCTGCAGTCTGTCGTGTTGAAAATCTGCGCTGGTACCATTCTGACATGTTGAAAGAGTGCGTGCACCGTGTTTGCAGTGAGCGAGCGGCATGCTCGCCGGTCGAACTTGTGAGTGAGATTAATGCGTAGCGTGTGCGACACACTATGGCAGTGGTAGCGCGTCGTGCACTGATGATTTTGCAAGGTGATTAGCAAGCGAAGTAAAGGCGGGATAATTAGAACAACGAGAGATGACAGTGGCGCGTCGTGAGATTGATGGAGATAAAAATCTTGCCAAGTGGTATGCTAATAATTAGTGAATGACAATAATTTATCATTTGACTTTGTGGCTATGGAGCTCTCACGTGAAGAGAGATGACGTGCTGGAAGGACAACTTGGACAAGGAAATAAATTAGAGCTCAATTTGGGAATTAGTGCAATAAAATTTAATTTCTCATTTACCACATGCAATAATACATAAACATGATGCTCATGACATGGTTTAATATTTTGATTAAGGCATAACACCGAGGGTGTTACAGTGACAGGGGGCCTCCAACCATAGTGGGCTGAGCATCCCCGATCAGGGTGCGGATCAAAGGCCTAACTGGGCCGTTGGGCCCAGTTTGGGATTAGAGATCAATCTAACAATCTCCCCCTTAATCTTCTACCATCTTTCAATTTCATATCATTTACTTTTGTTCATTCCATTATAGATTAGCGCATAGAGCATGTTTCATCGTCACGGTCAATTGCCGATAGATTTAACAGCTACAACACACCACTCTGTTCTGAAATAGATACTTAACTTTGGGCCTTCTTTTGTTTAGGAATTATAGGTTTTCCCTTAAACCCATGCCGGCTACATGTTCTCTGAACACGTTGGGTGGTAAGCCTTTTATAAGCGGATCCGCGAGCATCTTTTCGGTACTTATATGCTCAAGACTTATGACATGATTCTGGACTTTATCTTTCACAACATAATACTTTATATCAATGTGTTTGGCAACACCACTTGATTTATTGTTGTGAGCATACTGTACTATCGGATTATTATCGCAGTATAACTTAAGTGGTCTATAGATGTCGTCAACCACCTTCAAACTGGGTATGAACTTCTTTAGCCAGTTCACCTACCCCGTTGCCTCATAACACGCTACAAACTCGGCATACATTGTGGACGATGTAGTGATGGTTTGCTTTGAGCTTTTCCATGAAATAGCTCCCCCTGCGAGAGTGAATACATATCCAGACGTGGATTTTCTATCATCTCCCGCATAATCAGAATCAGAATATCCCACTATATAGAGTGAATCTGATCTTCTATACGTCATCATGAGGCTTTTCGTTCCTTGCAAATAACACAAGACTTTCTTTATCAATTTTCAGTGTTCTGTTCCAGGATTGCTCTAGAATCTGCCAAGTAACCCGGTAACAAATGCCAAGTCAGGGCGTGTACATACTTGAGCATATTGTAAGCTTTCGACAGCTGAAGCATATGGAACTGCTTTCATTTGATCGATCTCATATTGGTTCCTGGGGCATTGAAAATCCCCATATCTGTCGCCCTTGACTATAGGAGCAGGTGAGAGACTACATTTGTGCATACTGAATTTCTTTAAGATCTTTTCTATATATGCCTTCTGTGACACTCATAATACCCCTTTACTTCTATCTCGGTGAATCTCGATCCCTAGAACGAACGAAGCTTCACCAAGATCTTTCATATCAAATTTTAAGGACAAAAACTTCTTTGTCTCCAGTAGTAGACTGACATCACTACTAGCAAGTAAGATATCATCCACATACAGGACAAGGAAGATAAACTTCCTATTCTTAAACTTTGCATAGACACAATTGTCCTCTATATTCTCTTTAAACCTAAAATTCCTTATTGTCTGATCAAACTTCAAGTACCACTGTCTTGAAGCTTGTTTTAATCCATAAATGGATTTCTTTAGACAGCATCCCATTCGTTCTTTTTCTTCTAAAAGGATCAAGATGCCCAAGAGGGGGGGTGAATTGGGCTAATTCTAAATTTCTTTGCGATAATTAAATCCTACGGTTAGCCCAATTAACCCCTTGTGCCTAGAAAGGATTTCTAATTGTTCTACCGCACAAAAGACTTACAACCTATGTTCCAATCCTACTCTAGCATGGCAATTCTAAGAATGTAAGTGACAAGAATTGAATTGCTCAAAGTAAATGCCCAAAGTAAAGAGAGGAGGAGGAACGTGGCGATGTTTTGCCAAGGTATCAGAGAGTCGCCACTCCCCACTAGTCCTCATTGGAGCACCCGCGCAAGGGTGTAGCTCCCCCTTGATCTGCGTAAGGATCAAGTGCTCTCTACGGGTTGATTCTTCGACACTCTGTCGCGGTGAATCACCCACAACCACTTACAACTTGAGTTGAGTCATCCACAAGCTCTCTAGATGATCACCAAGCTCCCAATCATCACCAAGCCGTCTAGGTGATGGCGATCACCAAGAGTAATAAGCACGAACTATCACTTGACCACGACAAGTCTAATTAGAAGGGTGGATGCATACTTTGCTACTCTTGATCTCACTAATGAGGGTTCTCTTTGGGATTCTCAAATCTCAATCACCTCACTAGGACCTTGCTCTTCTTGGCACTCTCTAAGGTGTTTCTTAGCTGTTGGAATGAGCAAAAGTACACCCACACACGAGTGGAGGTGGTATTTATAACATGGGCTGAAAAACGAACCGTTATGTGCCTCTACGGGGTGACCGGATGCTCCGGTCATATTGACTGAACGCTCTGGTCAGTACACCCCGAACTCTAGTGTTTAAAGTGATCGGACGTTGGCTAGCATCCGGTCAGCACTGACTAGACGCGTCCGGTCGTGATTTTCCCTCTCTAGAACCTTACTGGAGTCGATCGGGCGCTGGCTCTCAGTGTCCGGTCGTGCCAGACGATTTCACCTTAGTCAAATGAACTATCCGGACTCTGAGCCAGCGTCCGGTCACACCGGAGCCAACGTCCGATCAGTATTTAACCCTCCATTCACTTCCAACTCTCGATCATATGTGAATGAAGTTTGCTCCATTGGATCTAAGGGCTATTTTGGAGCTATCTAGTGCTAGTTTTAATAAGTGTACACTACACCTAACTCACTAGACTCACCTAGGTCAAGCTACCTGTCCATACCCCCCATAATAGTATGGCCAAAGGAAAAAACAAAGTCCTAAACTACTATAAGTGTTTCTTCAACTCCAAATGACACTTAGAACTAGTCCATCCTTAACCTTGTCGTCCATCCTTTGAAAACCGAAATGATTTCCATCGTAGGGGCATGACCACCATGATTGCCGAATCGATCTATATTATCATGACCTAACTTAATTGCCTCTACAAAACATACGTTAATCACAGTAATCACGTATTATCATTAAGCACTGAAACCCAACTAGGGGCCTAGATGCTTTCACCTTCTATGACAAAATCTTTCGGTTGTGTCATGTAAACATTTTCCTCCAAGTCCCCGTTGAGAAATAACGTCTTTACATCCATCTGATGTAATTCTAAATCGTAATGTGCCACTAATGCCATTATGATTATAAAGAAATCCTTATATGAGACTGAAGAAAATGTCTCATTGTAATCAATGCATTCTCTTTGTGTAAAGCCTTTTGCCACAAGTCGCGCTTTATATCTCTCTATATTTCCTTGAGAGTCAAGTTTTGTTTTGTAGACCCATTTACAGCCTACTGTTTTGACTCCTTTAGAAATTATTTCCAAGTCCCAAACTTTATTGGCATTCATAGATTTCATTTCATCTTCCATGGTCTCAAGCCACTTTGATGAATGATCACTTCTCATGGCTTCTTTAAATGAGGTGGGATCATCCTCCATTTGAAATTCCTTAGTGTTGTATACTTCATAGTTAGCAGGAATAGCTGATTTTCTAACTCTTTGAGACCTTCTAGGGGCCTCCACATTTGGCATATCTTCTGTTTGAGGCTATTGTTGCTCCCCCTCATGTGTGGCAATAGGTTCTACAGGATCCTGAAGAACAGGTTTCTCATCATCATTCATTGTTGCCATAGGCGGAATAACAACAGATGCTGGCACCATAGTATCTTGCACTGTCGGTGCAGCGACAGCAGATAGTGAGAAAAATAGCTCATGAATCATCGGAGTGGGCGCATACACCCACTTCTCTTCAAGGTCAATTTCTTGAGCTACCATGCTCCCCCTCATCATTTCATCCTCTAGGAAGACAGCATGTCTCGTTTCCACAAACTTTGTATATATGTCTGGATAGTAGAAACAAAAACCTTTTGACTTTTTTGGGTAGCCAATGAAATGGCAACTTACTGTTTTGGGATCTAGCTTCCCAATATTTGGGTTAAATACTTTAGCCTTAGCAGGACTCCTCCACACACGTAAGTGGTTTAGTGAGGGTGCTCTTTCTGTCCACAATTCATATAGTGTTTTAGGCACCGACTTACTTGGTACTCTATTGAGAATATGAATGGTAGTTTTTAACGCCTCCATCTATAGGCTCAATGGTAAGGTGGAGTAACTTATCATACTACACACCATATCCATCAGGGTACGATTACGTCTTTCAGCTACTCCATTTTGCTGAGGTTCGCCCGGTGTAGAATACTGGGCTATTATGCCATTCTCCTGTAAGAACCTTGCAAAAGGTCCAAGAACTTGGTCATATGGGGTATGCCGACCGTAGTACTCCCCTCATGGTCGGACCTGACTATCTTAATCTTTAAATTGTGTTGGTTTTCAACTTCTGCCTTAAATATCTTAAATTTATCCAATACTTCTGTTCTTTCTTTGATTGGATAAATGTAGCCATAACGGGAGTAATCATCTATGAATGCTATGAATGAACCATAACCATCCACACTCTTTATAGAAAATGGACCACAGATGTCTGTGTGAATAATCTATAAAATTTCTACGCTTCATTTGGCATCTTTCTTAATTTTCTTTACATACTTTCCTTTTATGCATTCTCTTTATTGTTCTAAATCTGAGAACTCTAATAGAGGAAGAATATCATTCTTAACTAGTCTTTCTATTGCCCCCTCGAAATATGGCCTAAACGACAGTACCATAATTTCAATGATGCATTGTGAGCTCTCTTTCATTTTCTGTTTACATCCGCAGACGAGGATACATTCTCATTGTCGCACGCAATGTTCCCATCATCACATACAACATTCACATCATCACATAGTGATAACAAATAAAGCTCATTTTGTAAGATAGCAAGACCAACATATGCATTATTAAATGTTATCTTACATTTGCCATTTCTAAAATGGCAATCATATCCATCAGTGTCCAAGCATGAAACACTAATCAAGTTTCTCTGTAAAGAGGGAACATAAAGTACATCTCTAAGTAAAAGTGTGAAGCCATCAGCAAGCTCTAGAGAAAGATCGTCAACGGCTTCAACATCTGCTCGGACTCCATTTGCAACTTTAACATGTCTTTCTCTTTTTTGCGTAGTCCTCGTCGAACGGAATCCCTGTAAGGAATTAGCAACATGAACAGTTGCACCTGAGTCAATCCACCAAGTAGATTTCAAATACTGTACATACAGGGATTCATTTATGAACGTAATAATGTTCTCACCTTTCTTTGCCATGATCATCTTTAAGTAATCGGGACAATCTTTCTTATAATGTCCTGTCTTCTTGCAATAGAGACACTGATCTTTCTCTACTGTGAACTTGTTCTGCTGAGGCTGATGCAGCATGGGACCCTTTCTCTTTGACTTTGAGGAGGAGTTAGCATTATTATTCTTTTTCTTGTTGTCTTTCACATAATTGATAGTGCCACCATTGGCAGCTTTCATTCTCTCCTCCTCTTGCACACACATAGCCATGAGCCTCTCTAAGTCCCACTTCTCGGGCTATATGTTGTAGTTGACAATAAAAGTATCAAATTCCTTTGGCAAGGAAGCAAAAATCAGATGGATAAGGAACTCTTCCTTAAGAGCCAGATCTATTGGTTTTAGCTTAGATGCCAAATTGCTCATCCTTAGTATGTGCTCTCTTATGCCACCATTTCTAGAGTATCTCTCTGTCACTAGCTGCTTTATCAGCTGGGTAGCATATGTCTTTAAAGAGCCAGTGAACTGACTCTTTATTCTATCGAGGTACTCGGTGACGGTGTCACACTCTAGGATTGAGCCCATAATTATAGGCTCAATCGTGTTCTTTATCACAGCCATATATTTCTTGTTAGCAGTGACCCACTTCCTATGCTCAAGGTGATAGAACATCTTTTAGGATTCAAAATCCCTCTCTCTGGTTGCCCAAGCGGCATCAGCCTCGTTTGTCTCCCTCACTAGTGCCACAGGCTCAATGGGACACGGTGAGGTGACTACCCAGTCCACCTCAGCCAAGATGAAGGCCAGGTCAATCTTTTTCTTACACTCCATGTAGTTGTCACCTTTGAGAGTGGGGATCTGTTTGATACAACCCATCAAGTTGTATCCGTCTGAAAACACAATTCATATGAAGTGAAAACATAAACATAATAATAACAATTGCATGCCTTAGTTCCAACGTTGGTCAAAATCAAAACATACAATTGTCATCCACTAATTCTACATCACCGTTGGGCAGAAATAAAGCATGACAAAACATCATAATATTGCCATTAATCAACGTTGGTCAAAATAATAACAATATTATAATAAATTAAAAACATATCCATTTTTCAAAATTAAATTCTCCCGTTGGTTCGAATTTAATAATGAAAATAACAACTTTAAATACACATTGGATAAATAATTCAATTTAATGAATTTTACCCATAGAAAAATTCTCTTTTCTATTTACTTTAAGCCATTTATCCATTTTCTAGGAAATAAATATTTACTGGAAAAAGAAAAACAAAAAATTGATTCAAAATGAATAATGTTCTTCGGCCCAGCTGGCAAAATAGCCTGTCCCACTCTGCTTGCGCGCGCGCTGTGCTTCCCAGGCCGCAACCTGGGCCTAGGCCGCTAAAGCCGCACGGCCGCGTGCGCCCGCCTAGGCCGATCGCTGGCCCGATCGATCTGCACCGTCCATCTTAATCCAATGGCCACACGCGCGTTTCGCTCGAAATAAAAGCCGACGCCGTGCCCCCCAGAGAAAACCCTAATCCATTCTCTGCTGCCCTTTCTCTCTCTTCGCCTCTCTTCTCAGCGCAGTGAGTAGCAACCGAGCGATGACGAGCATGAAGATGGCGCCGTCACCGGTCCCCTCGCCGGCGTGCGCGCTCCCCAGCGGGTGAGCACGCCACCGTCGAGCGATCTGGGCGGCGGTGCCCTGATCCCTTCCAAAACCCTAGATCTGACCCAGCCACTTCCCCTACTCCTCTGTCTCGGTCCTGCGACAGCACGAAGACGATGATGGCGCCGTCGCCGGCCCTCTCGTCGGTGCACGCGCTCCCCAGCGAGTGAGCGCACCACCATCGAGTGCCCTGGCCACGGCGCCCTTTACTTGAGCACTCGCCCACGCGCCGACGAGGCAGCAGCACGGTGCGGCGGCGAGGTAGGCCTCTTCCCCTTCCCCTTTTCTTTTTCTTTGATTTTCTTTTCTTCTTTTCTCAGATCTATCCGATTTAGGGTTGGGGATGGGGTTAGGATCGAGATTAGGGTTTGGTTAGGGTTAGGGTTTTGCTATTGTTCTTCCCCATGACTGATTCGTGAGTTAGGTTTCGGCTTTGATATCCGAGACCCTTTCTTTTCTCTGTTCTTCACCCAATTAGGGTTAGGGTTCGGTGACCCTCTTCTTTTCTCAGATCCAAACGGATCTACTATGTGCCTTATCGTTCACCTGTTCTAGATCTAAAACCCCTAGAAAACCTGGCTTTGGTACCATTGTTGAAAAACTATTCGGATCACATGGTCATAGATCTAGACGGGTACATCTTGTGAATGGATAGCATGTCCTAGTACATGAACTAGAAAGAGATTAGAGGGAGGAGTAGTGCTAGGTTAACGACCATCATAGGCCTTCGATCTAGAGGCGTCTGCCATGGGCGTTGCGTCGGTGTCTGAGCGAGGGCAGCGATGGTCGGTGAAGACTGTGTCGGTGATGGGCGGTGGCGACCAGCGGTGAAGACGGTGGCGGCGCAGTGCAGTGGTGGTGGTGACGCAGTCCGGTGGTGGCACGACTGGTGGCTTCCTGTCACTGGCTGCGCGCCCTCTAGATCGGATTAGGGTTTGTCGGTGGGGAGCTCGGTTCAGGCGAACCTCGTGTACAGAGCCGCTGGCCCCCACCTCTATTTGTTGTGCAGTGTGACAGGGGCCCTCCAGCCATAGTGGGCTAGGCGCCCCTGATCAGGGCATGGATCAAAGGCCCAACTGGGCCGTTGGGCCCAGTTTAAGATTAGAGATCAATCTAACAGCACGCACACAAAAATGTACATGCACGTACCTAATAACCAGCAACGAGATGCCACATGCATGTGGAAAAGAAATTAAACAAAAGCTGGTGCTACAATACTCCAATAACCTAAAAAGAGAGTTAACTTCAATTGACAGATTTAGTTCAAAATACTCTCTAGCTATGAATCTAGACAATAGCTAAAGTGTTAGCTATTTTTAGGACAGAGGGAATAATGGTAGTTCTCACCAATTATATACTAGTCTTTTTTGGTTGAGTCAGGTCTAAGGCTTGGTTTGTTGTGGGCTCCAGTGGACTTAGGTATGAGGGGACACAGATTTTTTAGTGTAGCGAGACAGGTCGGATTCGTTACGCATTCTAACATCAATCTATCAACAATCTCCACCACCTAATCTTCATCCAGTGGTCCATGGATCTCACTGTTCCTCCTATTTCAACTGATGCCTTTTTTTGTTATTTCTTACTACACCACTTCTCTTTGCCCTCCTATTTTTAGCCACCCTAATCATCTTGTTTTGATGTCCTCTCACCCTTGACATGATCGACACAACCACCTGTCTCCTCCACCATTTGTGGCCATTGACCGGCGACACCCTGCCTTCTTCATCTAGCCACTCGCCTGCCTCGGAGATCTTTGAAGCAAGGGAGCAGACTATAGCTCTGAGAAGCCCTTCCAAATGACCCATAGAGATCTCATTGGCGGCACTCAAAGCTCGTCCACTAAAAATGTCTTTGTTTTAAGTCAATTGAACCATGTGGAAAAAACCACAAGGGGTTGATTTATGCATAGGATGGGAGGATAGGGTGATTGTTGACCAATGTAGATCCCATTTAATGCATATAATCAAGATTATGTTGCTAGTACTCCTCTTATCTAGGGTGTCATCTGGTTCTCAAATGAATTAAGGACTTGGTACACAACAAGGCAGAAGCTAATAATTTTGCTTGCACACGGTGAGATCCGGACACTTCTTTGAGAGTAACCTAGGGCATATAGCGAACTCCCTGGTCTAATTAGTTACCTCTATCTCTCATAGATATATGCTGATTGTTGTTGCCTTGTACTAGGATTTTAAAAAGCCTTTTGAACTTTTTTGACCACCACAAAATATGTCATCATCAGTTGATACAAATTGATTGCTCTTGTATTGGATAGCAATGTGAAATTTGAATATTTTGATACAACTTTTTCATATTGACACGATCTGTATAATTTATTTTGACTAATTGTTGATAAAAATCAATTACTCCTATGACGTCTGGCTTTTCGGAATCCCAATACACACCTTATATTTTGAGAGGGGGCAGTGCTTAATTAAATAATCTAGTAGAAGTTCAGCCGTGGCTCTTTAATAATTATTAGAATTAATAATATACTTTTTTGCGGATTAACAATAATGATTTACTTGGTTTTGAAGGAACCAAGAAATGGATGCATGCATCACTAGGCTACACTACACATATGTAATACCAGGGGCCGGTATACGTAGCAGCTATAGCTTCCAATTGTCTTTCTTGGTTGCAATTGCAGCCCTTGTGATGTGAATATAATTCTTGTGCTCTGGATGGGTGTGGCTGGAATTGGAATTGGAATGGCTGGCAACTTTGCCCACTTCACCATCCACTGCCACCGTACTACCTTTATTAATGCCGCAAGCTAAGCGAGCTCAAAAGGAAACGTACACCACTTGAAACAACAAAGCTCTTCATAAAAGCTACTCGCTATTTTAGCACCCCAAACGGCAGCTGCTGATTCACTCGCACCAATCAAACTGCAAACACCCAAAAAAAAACCCTCTTTTTTTTCTTTGAAAAAAACGCATGCATGTTGTATTTATCGGCTATCGCCTATCTTCACCAACAATGGATCATCTAATTAATCCAAGGGTAATATATAACCGTTTTCTTTCTTTCTAAAATGCTACTGATTATTATTATTCACCTAAAGTAACTCCGACCAATGACATATATACTTTTTATACCACTTATTCTATATTTCAGGTGTCTAACTTTTTTGCTGTTGTTCAAACAACATGTAATATTGTCATTGTTTGACTATAGAAAAAAAAACTATAGCTTACTTTTTGTGAGTCGTTCTTTTAATTAATTACACTAGTTGGTTGTCTAAAATTGTTGTCTGAAAATTCAGGCACCTGAAATATAGCAACTATCTTTTTTATACATAGGCATATATACAAAGGCCACATACATATGTATGTGTATTATGAATTATATTATATATTTTGGCACCGAAAAGTACAGAACTAGGACATGCGAAAAAGGTGGATATGATAGTAGCAGGCCACAACATTGCACCCACTCCTGCCCCTCCCCTCAATTTCAAGTTGGGAGAACAGTGGTGGCATGGCATTGTCACCACCCTTTGCTTTCATCACATTTCAGGCAACACCCACCACTCACTGCTCACTACTCTCTACTCTCTACTCACTCCCACACACACACACACGCACACTCACTACTCCAATGCAAGTGGCTGCCAAACTTTTTTCTTTCAAAGCAAATGGAACAATAATCTCAATATATATGTATATATATTTGACAATTAATCTCTTCCATCTCCAGTAGTACAGTATATATGTAAATGTTAATTGCTACATACATACATACATACATACATACATACATACATACATACATACATACATACATACATACATACATACATACATACATACATACATACATACATACATACATACATACATACATACATACATACATACATACATGCATACATATATACATACATACATACAGTGCATATATATGGTGGTTTTTGTTACACCAAAGAATTGAAAGAATCAATTTTGTATATATGTTACAGCTTCATTGATATACATATATTTATATATATATCCCAATATATATAATAATAAATTTGTAAGTATAATTGAGGATGCACGGTAGACTTATGATCCCCAAGGAGAAGAAGAAGAAATTAAAGAGAAAGAAAAAGAAAGAGATCAATCAGCGTTTGTTAATAAGAAAAAGAATTCATGAGGCTGGCTCTGGCTGGCTGCTAGCTAGGCCAGGCATGCAGATGCAGGGCCGGCGGCGGCGGCGCTCATGTCGTCAATAATGGCAATCCACCAGTGCTGAGGCTGTCAGCATGAGCCCAGCCTTCTTGCCGTCGTTGAACTGGCCGAGACCGAGCATGACGGCCGCCGGCGGTGGCGGCGGCGGCGGCGGAAGAAGCGACACGACGGCGGCTTCCTCGTCGGACGGCGCCGGCAGGTTGAGGTCCAGCTCCAGGTTGATTCCCGCGCTGATTTCCTTCTTGCTGTTGCTGTTACCGGTGGTGTCCGCGGCGACGATCGCCGTGGTGACCGCGCGGTGGCGCCGCATGTGGCCGCCCAGCGCCTGCCCCGACGCGAACTCGGCGCCACATATGGAGCACTCGTGCACCCTCAGCTTGCCGCTCGCGGCAGCAGCGGCGACGCTGCTGAGGCTGAGCGCGGTGGTGACGGTGACGTCCGGGAAGGCGGCGGACGTGGCGGCGGCGATGTCGATCGCCGCCGTCTGGAGAGGACGCGGCTGAGGCTGACGCTGAACAGCTAGGGGAGGTGGGGACGGCAACGCGGTCGTCGTCGTCGCCGCCATCGGTGGCGCCTTCGTTGCTGTGGTGGTGGTGGTGCCATCGACGTTGACCGCGGCGGCGATGTCGCCATCGGCGGTGGCGGCGAGGCGCGGCTTCTTGTGGCTGGCGCGGTGGCCGCCGAGAGCCTGGAAGGTGGGGAAGCACTTGTTGCAGGTCTTGCACTCGTAGACGTAGAAGCCGGCCCTGACGCCGTCCGGCGTGGCGGCCGCCTCCGTGTACTTGCGGCTGGTGTACCTCTCGGCCCTCGGCGGCGCGGCGGGAGGGGGCGGCGCCTGGTTCTGGTGTGGCGCCGTGGGCAGCGTGGACGACGGCAGCACCGCCGGCGATGGCTTGGAGTCGACGACGGAGGCTCCCGCGGCGCCCTGGGCGAGGAGGATGAGGCAGTGCGCCATGTCCTCCTCCTCGGTGGTGGTGCTCTCGGACGATGACACGGACGCGGACGCGGAGGAGGAGGCCGCGGCGGGCGGGTGGTGGCGCGGCCTCTTGGTGCGCTGCTTGCGCTTGACGGCGGCAGCGAGGGGCTGGTGGTGGCCGTGGCTGTCGTCCACCTGCACCAGGTCGGCGGTGGAGTGGTCGTCCGTGGAGGACGAGGTCGGCGTCGTCGTCGTCATGAGAAGGGTGAGCGCCGCCGTCTTGGTGTTGGTGGTCTTCTTCGTTTGGGCCACCAGCTCCGACGATGTTTGCATGCCGGGGAAGCAAGAAAGGTAGAGAGAGGTGGGGTGGGGTGGGGAAGCAAGAAAGGCTCCTGCCTCTAGGAGTAGGAGAGTAGGACACTGAGGACTAGGAGGAGGAGAGGCTGCCGTTTTATTGGAAGGGAAGAGGACAAGAAGGGAGGGCGTTTTGCTTTTGCATGGGATTGGAAATGGAGAATGGGAATGAGATCCACTATGTACATACCACTAGTACAACAACACTGATGCTATGCTAGTAGCTGCCGCAATCAATGGAAAGGATGGAAGTTTCCTTTGGTTTATTAATACTACAGGCGTGTTTAGTTAATACGAAGTGTGATTGACACTTTCCGTATTCGAATCTGAATCCGGACATAAATATGAAAACAAATGTAATATCGGTGATATCCGTCCGTATCCGATCCGTTTTCATCCCTACGTACGCTACCAATTAAGTGTGATTGAGAAAACTATAGGTGTGTTAAACCTGGCTGCCTAGTATAACTTGTGGACAGTTTAATGGCCATGCGTCTCCTAATTCCTCCCCTGCCTCCTGCCTAAATGTGTAAAACATGCATGCATGTGTTTTTGCTACTTACTCCTAGATGGATAGCTTGTATCGGTTCAACAGCTACTAGCAGCTAACCTTAATTAAGCCACCAGCAGGACATGCATCTCTCCCCAATTTCTAGACACTAATTAGTAGTACTAGTGGTATATATAGCCTTAATTTCATATTTTAGTGTGGGGGCTAGGATTAATGCTGTGACAGTGAGCATTCCATTAATTAGTTAACCTGAAGGGGCATCTATCACCACTATAGCTGAATAATGAATGAAGAAATTATTCCCCCCAAAAAATGAATGAAGAAATAAATTGAAGAAGAGTTATTGTTTGTGTTAATTTGGATTGCTTGTTTCTACTCCAATTTGCATTGGTACATATGCAGGTGTGGGTGTGAGAAGAGAAAGGGATCTAAGCAGGAGTGGGGAGTGAGTAATAGTATAGAATTCAGCATTTCAGCAGCTAGCCAGGAAAGAAAGCAAGGTGTCCAACTCCATGTCCATGCAAATATTTTCTTTTGTGATGATGAATGATTCCTTTCCTGTTGTGATAGTGTCACCCTGCAAGGCTGGAGCCACAGGAAAAATGCTCTCTCATCTCCCTGTTATTTTGTCACATATATGCTCCTTTATTGGCGGTTCAGTTATTTCCAGAAATAAAAAAAACTAAATAACACCACCTGGTAATAATATGTATATACTACTAGCTAGGAACATCTTAACCAATACAGTTGTCTTTGTTGTAATTAGCATGCAATTCCCCATTATTAATAATTAACAGCCTTTTCTTCTTCCTTTTGTCAGCTGATTATTATTGATGCTGATGAACAGCTAGCTTGTTTGGCAGTTGGCAACTAATACTAGTAGCTAACTAAAGAGGTAGTGAGGCAGTGGTGGTGCAGGTGTCCCTGCCTAGTGCTAGTGGTGGCTGCTGGCCCCTGGCAGTACTAGCAGGCCAGCCACACAAAAATAATATGCCTGCACTGCAATTTGCTTGCTTGTTATCTCATCAGCAGCAACGCAACTCCAACTCATCTGAACCTGCAACCAATGCAAACGTTTTGTTCAGTTCAGATCGCCTGTCCTTTGCACTGCAACTTGCATTGCATCGCCTAATCCTAGCTAATAACAGTCACTTGCTTTCTAAGCTAAGCCAACCAAAATCCAGCCCTACCATGCATTTCATTCAGTTCGTGCAGCAGTGCCACTTCCATCTTTTCTCTCTCCAAACGTTCGTTACTGATCGATGCTAATTAATAATTGTTAGTTAGTGGTTGCATTTTTATTTTTATTTTAAATTCGGTCTTTATATTTTACAAAAATCAGGCGGACTTTCTTGTGTTTGGTGAGCTTTATATATATGCAGTAGATAGATAGCTGCTGTGGCTACACTGTCTCAATCAAATGAGCTAGTGTCATCGATCATCTTCAGATTAAGAGCAAGATATATTGGGTCACACTCACAACTATCAACCACTGCTATCATAACTGCATCAAAATGTCCAACTAGTAAAATTTTTGTATCTATTAGTAAATTTTTTTGAGGAATTAATGGAATTATTGTTCATTATTTATCGTACAATCTCAATCGTAGTAGTTGATGTGATCTTTGCATGAAGAAATTAATCATTTTTTTTTGAAGAAAATGAATTAAAAAATGGCATATATGTAAGAATAAGCATTCTCTGCAAAGAGGAAATTATGAAGTCCTTGCATGGTATGTATGTGTGGTGACTTGTGAGTTGTGACTAGCTTAACTGTGTGAGGGAGAAGTCAACGGTTACATGAATATGAAGAGAAATGGGAAGGTAGGAGGACGCATGATTCTTGACGTGAGGATCAATGGGAATTGTTATATATTTGCATTGCTGTGTGGGGGCAAGGGCAATATACATCCTAATTAAGCTAGCTAGTTTATTTAGAATAGGAAAATAAAATTCAACAAAGAACAGTAGTGATTGGATGCCATACATGGCCGGCGAGGTGGGGGCAAGCAAGTAAGGCATCCATCCAACCATCCATCACATGGAAAGGAAAGCCGCTATAGCTGCCCTTGCTAAGTTGCATGCCACTTAATCATCTCTGCTACACCCTACTAGTATAACCTTAGCTAGATCTTCTCTCACTCAAATGGCCAAACATGCACACACATGACACATGCACACTCACTTGCACTGCAATAATAATCCAAAGTTATTATCTAGCTAGTGTGTACATGCCTTTCCTTGCCAAAACAACTAAATTAAAAAAAAAGGGTGAGTGTCCTTGCATTGAGCTAGCTAGCTTGCCATGATCCTGCCTATGATTGGCAATCAGCCGAGTTGTCCCTCATGTGGAGAACCCTAGCTTTAAGGATCCTATTATTATATATATGATTATCTGCTAGATAGCTAGTGCATCCGATCCATCTCTCCTAGCAGCCAGAACATGCATATGCTGATAATGCAATGCACTCTTGCTTTGTATGAGTGTGATCAGTGTATGCTAGATTCATTATGAACCCAAAAAGTAAACTAATAAAATAGATACGAGTTTAAGAATAAGGAATTTTTTTATTTGTGCTACAATCAACCCGATCCTCCCTCCAGTAGGCCACCAGTACTAGACCAAGTACATGCATGCCACGGCACCATCTCTCAGCTCCACATTATTTAAAAAAAAACTGTAAGATGTCATTGCCTTGTCAGTCGAGTTATCTTTCTTACCCATGGCATCAGGCCCAGTGGCGGATCCAAAGGGGAGGCTGGGGGGGCTCCAGCCCCCCCTAATTTCTTGATTTCAATGCTAATTACTGTAGCAAAAACTTGATTTCACCGTTAAATCTTCGTGCAAATCAACATCTCTGTTGTTTTAGCCCCCCCCCCCCCCCCCCCCTTATCCCGCATCCCACATCCGCCACTGATCAGGCCATATGGATATAGATGGAGTTGAAAGTGTGTGCAGTGTGCTACTCCACTCAACAAGATAGCTTTAACAGCAGCCAACATCTGGCCAACCGCCCCTCGGTTTGCAAACTTTCCTCAGTAGTAGCTTATTAAGTTAATTAGATGCAAAAAACCTTATGTGCATGCTAGCACATAGCTAGCCAGCTACACACACATCTTACTCTTAGAAATTCTCAAGAGACGTGCTAGGAAAATAAATAAGTCCTAGAAATTCTCATAATAATTAGAAACATATCGCATTTAATTTGGTAGACTCTCACCATCATAACCAACAATAGCCATTGGACCCCTTTTGTTTCTAAAGAAATTACCCACCATTGTCATTGTGAAAAAAAAAACATAGTTAGTTAAAAAAAACTTTTTTTGACTAAATTCAGACAGATGGAACGAATTTGACGTATCGCAGTCTGTTCTGATCTCTTTACTGGAGAAAAGAAAAGGAGAACAAATTTAGGAAGCAATTGGCAGATGAATTAAGCTAGCACCAACTTTGTAATATATGCAACAGGATTTACATGAGTTGGCAGATTGGATTATTGATTGGTGTTGGGAGAGAACATGTGGCGCAGTTGAAGGACACCAACCGTACCCCAGCCCACCTGCATCTGACTATTTTTCTGCATACAAGTGGATCGAAGTGGTGGCCTGCATTTGATTTTCTACATATCATCATCCAACTCTAACTGAATTAGTGGGACACTCGATCACTGCTAGCTCTCATATATAGTCTACAGGGAGATCAGCACTCACAGTCTAGTTTAGCGAGTGGGCCACCACTCCTCAACTCAAATCATACTCTTACCAAATTAATTATATTTTCTCTTTATTACAAAATATAAATCTAATCGACCAGAATTGTTGTTTGCCTGGCGCTTTTAACTTTCACCATCATCATCATCTAGACATTCATGCAGATTGATACCACAACATTGGTACTACTACTAGATTATTCATGATGAAAAACAAAAGTGTCAGAAATATATTAAAAAAACGCGTGCCTAGGCATGTATTTCATTAAGAGGAAATATGACATTGTACAGATTAGTCGTGTTCATGTATAATGTTCTAATAGACTTGAAGAAGATTAGGTAGCTAGGAGAGACCAGGACGAGGGAAACAGAGCCGGGAGAGGAGATTGACTTGGCATGCATGATCACATCGTTCAGAGTACAGCAACTGAACAGCAAGTGTGCCTGTTGTGCTTGCTCCAATGCAAGGTTAAGGAATAAGATTTGGAGCTAGCCGGGTAGCTAGCAATGCTAGCTGCGTGAATGCATCTCGCTGTCATGCTTAGGGCGTCTGCAATGGTGTTAGCTACGTAGCTAGCTGACGTGGAGGTGAGAGACAAGAGAAATGACTATTTTATACCTTCTTATTCTAGTGGACCCACATGCTCTTCTCATGTGTTCTTGGGCTACGTGAAATAGATAGACTATTTGCTCGTCGCTAGTGACAACTCTCTCTCCTACTTTTTCCTTGACACGTCACATCTAGCTAGCCAAATAGCTAGCCATTGCGGACGCCCTTAGAGATGAGCGTTAATCACGATGCCCCAACTAACTGACAGACAGACAGACATGTCCTCCAAACGAAGCATCGGCAAGCCGAGTAGTAGTCAGTATGTAAGCGACACTTGTGCACAGCATATATGTAGCTAAGAATATTAAAGCCTTGTTGTGAGAGGTTATGCCTGCCTTGTTGCTGATGAATGGACTTCAGCCTAGCTAGCTCTTGTTGATATTAAATACATATTAGTAGTAATATATATTTAGTGGCGTGGAGTGGAGGGAGAGTGTGGATGCTGCGATGCTACCTTCATCTCTCTGTCCCTCTCTCTATATGTGTGTGTGTGTGGTTGATGCCTGTCACCTTGAGAGGAGGAGGAAGAGTGTGGCAGGCAAGTGCTTGCTTCATGGTCATGGGCAACCTACCACTACCACCCTCCCAGGCTCAGATTTCATTCACACAAGACACTATACTCTGATTGGTGGTGGACAGGGGAGGGCAACCTGCAGATTTATTCCTCCCCCTGCAACCATGCATGCATGTGCTAGAATCATCTTTTGTTCCTTGTCACAAGTCATGCATCTATCCTATCTCTCTTTGCATTGCTACACGGAAGGCAGAGTGAGTCCATGCATGTTCTGCTGCTGCTGCTGATTAGTTAGTTAGTTCCAGGGACGGACCTACAGGGTATGCAGGGTGGGCCACCGCATACCCTGGGGTCCGTCAGTCATAGAGATAGGTAGAAATTTTCAATGTAAAAAAATTGCATAAGAAATTTTTTTAGTTTACCAAATTGCAAAGAATTTTTTTTGCTGCGCATATCCAGAGGTAAAAACCTAGGCCCGTCACTGGTTAGTTCATCAACAACATGGTGTCATGGACTGATGATAACCACATACACACATATAATATTATATAAAAATGCTCTAATGCTACCTAGATGCATCTTCAGAGTTGAAACATTAATGGATCTTGCTTCACGAAAGTAGATTAGGTAGTGGCCGGATGACACCAAAACCAAACTTGTGAATCCTTGTTTATTTCCCCAATCATATACAGTACTCAGTTCCCTATGGTCAACTTAATAGCTCCCTGATGAGGTTAGCTCCATGAATTAACCTTTGTGTCTTCACTCTAAAAAAATGGATATGACCATTTACCCAACAATAACTTAACTGGTAGATAAATGTTATGTTAAGCAGAAGCCAACATTATTCTCCTGCTGTATATATGAGATGAGAGAGAGAGAGAGAGAGAGAGAGAGAGAGTGAGAGAGAACTAGACAGAGATAGAGAATCGGCAAAGAGAATAAAAAGGACAGAGCAGGATCCATGCATTATTATTCCCCAACAAGACAAGAGGTACAGAGAGAACTTTACCAACTCCAACCAAAAAAAAACTTAACCAACCAATATCATTCAAGGTCTTTTTTTTTTAATATAAAATACTACAAGCTTGCTAGCCGGTAGGAGCTCTTTGCTCTCACTGCTCACTACTACTAGTCAGTAGCAGAAGTGCAGAACAGAGGTGCCCCTCTTATCCAAGAACTATACTACACTCAGAAACAGAATCCACAAAAAGGAAACTAACTAACTAGTGACAAGATCTCTCTCCCTCAACAGTGGGCCCCTGATCACGACCTGAAATGAATGCCGGGGCTACATATATATACAAATAATAGTAACAAGCAATTTCAATCTGGTAGGAGATGAAAATTTGTGGCCTTTCTTTTTCTCGCTTTCTTCTTTCTGGAAAGGTCGTTACAAAAACGACCACTCTGTTAGATAATCCAGGCTCAATTTGGCTCCTATTTTCTCTCTGGCTGTTAGTCAATAACTGAACTCGGTCTTAGCCAAGCCGAGTGCGTCATGTACAACCTGATGCATGCTGCGTTCATGCATAGGTTCTCCTTCTTTCTAGCAGTAGTGGTCATAGGCGCAGGCAGCGTTCTCGCTTGTGGGATGGCACGGGCATGTCAGGAGTTCGTGGCGTGCGCGTTAGTGGTAGCTGGTAGCAGTGGTGATCGGCATGTCTCTAGTCGTGGGATGGCGCGACAATTGTGGAGCGTGGAGATCGCAGCGTCATGGCCAGCCGTGGCCTTTGTAATTCTATTCATATTTGAGCAATACAGAGTCAGAAAAAGCTGCGTCAGTTGCGGCACCAAAACGTGTGTGTTTTCACTGCTCTTGCGTGCGTTCTCTGAGTTTACAACTCATCGTTTTCCTCTCCGGCAGCGGGCGCCGGAGAGCGAGAGACTACACACTCGTATGAATATCCTTTTGAGCATGCAAGTTGCCAGGCTACAGCAGTTTGTTTGTTCCCACCCCATGCCCAGAACCAGAACCACACTGATGAGTGATGACTGATCCATGCATATAGCACAGCACAGCTGCAGTTAGTAGTATGTATTAATTCTTCAGAAGTTCAGACACTGAATGTTATATAATCTATAATAATCCATTGACGATGGGTCAGAGATTATTACATATTAATTGAGTCCAGAAGGTCTGTATATTTTCACCAAGATGTAGGCATGCCTAACTACTGGAGTATGGTTAGTTGGGCAACCGGCCAAACTGTTGCAGTGCGGTGCAGTGGTAGGCAAGTACTTCACTGAAAACTGGTGGCGAGTGATGAATGAACCAGCTGACGCATGGCCTACTTTCAGCTCCAACCTAAACTCTGCTTCCAAAGTTAGCAACTTGAAGTACCAGCAGTATGCCGGCTTTTTTATTTGCAGATTATATATATTATTGGATGGAGCTGTATTCATATTGGATGGAGCTGTATTCACCAAGATGTAGGCATGCCTAACTACTGGAGCAGTAGTACTGCCTTTTGTTGAGCTGACACTGAGAGTAGTAATATACTGTAATTGGGACTTGGGAGTGATATATATAACTCGATCCAGAGAAACTACACATATATCCATATCTTTATCTTTGCACTTCTTATCCACTCATATATAGCTATCGGCAACGTACTAGGACACAAGTATATAAAATTTTGCTGGCCACAGGAAAAGAAAAGAAAAGAAAGAAGCATATGTAGGCAGGTGGCAATCGTATGCCCAGAGCCCACACACACCACACATGCACAGGCAGGGTAGCAGAGCCACTAGATGGAGTGCCACTCGCTGCAGGTAGGCAGCAGCACACGTAGTACATGCTTCATGCTTGCAGTGATCTATCTAGTAGGAACACTGAAGTGGCTCTTGTGTGCCACTAGACAAGTGATAAGTGGCAGCAGCAGGGTTTCTCTTTCTCAGCGGTACCAGTGGCCAGTAGCAGATAGATTGATGGATAATAGATGTTCTGTTAGCAGCAGGCAGCAGCAAAAGCGACTGCTTGTATATATATAAATAATCTGCAGTTTGCAAATAAAGCAGGCAACGGAACGAGGGACAGCAACAGATAGTGAGACGTACAGGTAGCGGCGCTCACAGCCAAGCACACAAGGTAGCATGCAGTAGCACTAGTGAATGATGGATGGATCGGCTCGGCTGGGAACGAATGGGATGCTCCTCTCCTCAGTCCTCTCCTCCGTGGAGTGGGGAGTGAGGAGAGAGGACAGGACAGGGACACACACACACACAGCTAGCTTTGTGGCATCGGCGGCGGCCGAGCATGCAGCCTGTGGAAGGCAAGGAAAGCTAGAGCCTCGCCTGTGAACGGGAGGCGCCGGCACCGCGCGCACCATATTCTTCCGTGACTGACGGCGACGCTGCAACTGATCCTCTACACTCACTGAATGAATCGAACACTCAGTCATTTAGCTTGTTTAAACACCGCCCGTGTAGTGGATAATCCTAGCTCGATTTTTGTTGAGTTGCTGGGGTATGGCACGCGCGTACGTAGCACCATATCATATCCTTGTGGTGTTCGCTCGCGGCCACAATATGTGTCAATATAGAGTCCAAGAAACCTGTGTTCGTGTGCGGCACCCAATGCACATTCCAGCTAGTGTACGTTCGATCGCGTGGTGTTCTTTCGTTCATCAGGGTGATCGATCTTCATCGTCTTCGGCGACGGGCGCCCGCGGTGGAGACGACAAACGCACACTGTGACATGTCGTTTTCGTTTAATCCCCAGTCGTTCGTCCCATTTAATCGAGCGTTTAGCCCGTCTAAAACGTCCATTTAGCCCGAGTAATTAATTAGTGGCTACTAAACGATAGATGCCTCGCTTCAAAAGCAAATGAGGCTCATATATAACTTCACTAGCTCAGTTATGGCCTAGGCCAGCCATCTCCGTCGTCCTTAATCCTGCTAGCTGATCATGTCACTCCGATCCCGTGAGCACCACCACTCATCCTCCTGCTGCTCCCGTTGTTCGACACATGTAGTATCTACAATCATATTGCACGCATGATACGATTCCTTTTTCCTTTTCTTTTTTCCCAGCCCTTTTTGTGATACTCATGCATCATACTTGCCCACACCAGGCCACCGCTACACTACGACACCAGTCAGGCTCGATCACTGGCTAATAAACCACTGTCGTCGTCTGCCATTGCTTAATTCTCCAAAGAAGAAGAAACTGAAAAATTATGGTCTCCTCTAGACTAATGTCGTATTAACGGTAGCTTGGTAGAGATATATCTAGGTTCTCATACTCTTTCCAAAAAAATGTTTCAGATGATGATAAGTCAGAGTCACTTTCTGAAATCGTTTAGTTGCATTGGTTAGAGTGGATTCTAATTTCCAAAAACAAGTCTACTTAAAAATCATATAGATTAAAATATTCTTAAAAAATAAAATATTTGTGCGAAGAACGACTTAAATACAACTTATTTTAACTTATTGCACCTTAAACTTTTTTGTCTGGCTTCGAATCCCTCAGTGAACATTCCATTTTGGAGTTGATTCTTGCGATTCTCTCGAGAAACCAGCCATCCAAGCGAACCCTAAATCTGGTTGGTTTCCTCTCACTTGTCTTTATTGCTGTTGCTGGCTGATGCTGCGCCACCAAACCAAATTCAGATATACTCCTCCACACATGGAGTATGTTGCATGCATGCCTTTTAACCTATTGCCTTTTAGGATCGGATGCCATATGCTAGAGGTTGAAGAGCGGTGTTCTGCAGCTATCTCCTCTCTCGCCAACCACTGGCCTGTGGTTGCCAATTAGCTTGGTCGTCGCACGCTTTTTCAGACCTTGCTTTTAGGTTCCTCTTGTACTCTATTTTGTTTTTTTATTTAAGCTTATGAGAAGATAGACAATTCACTTCGAGCCTCAAATTATTATTTTTATTTAATTGCACTTGCTAGGATTTAAACTCTGGTAGGGCTAGATACCGTATTGAATTGCATACTCCGATGGATTCAACCCAAAAGCTTCGGTAAATGTTGAATGCAGGAAATTTACTTTAATATCAAAAGGTTGATTTGGAGCATGACAACTTATAATGGTATCAGTGTTATATATCTCAATTTCTGGCACGACGGAGGGCAAAATAAATAAAACTAAAGTACATGAAACTTTTGTAATAGTAAAAGTAAAGCAGTACAAGGTTGATAACATGGACATTCGTCAATAACATAGACCACATGGACTGTGGTGCAAGACCACTGCAAGCAATTGCGCGAAAAAGAAAATCTTTAACCTCCTTAAACTTAAACAATCATTGTGATATGATTTTCCTCCTTGAAATCTAAAACCACACATCTTATGGCCTAAAGTCTCGAAACTCTTCAAATTACCCTCGTAGCCTGGTTAGAAGTGATTTTGAAGGTGGTTTCGTCCGTTTTTGTATTAAAAATCTAGGAAATACTTGATAAGGTTTTTAAACCACGTAAAATGTCTTCATCTAAAAGTATTGACAAAAATCCTAGAGATAGATTGAGATGCGACAAATCTAAATAAAAATTCATGAAAATATATGTAGAAGCTTTCAATATTATATTTGGATCTAGAAAATTGGGGAAAATATCTATAAAAATATAAAAAAAAATCCCAAAACATTGTAATTGATGCTTGAACATGCTTTGAAAAGTTTCCACAACAAAATTATATGATGAAACCATCATGAATGCATTTAGCATTAGTCAATGTTGCATTCATGTTGGTTGCATCTTATATTTTTTGCTGTGGAATGTTTTTGAAACACATTTAGACACCTATAGCTATTAGAATGTTTAGTGAGTTTTCCATATTTTTGTATATCTAACCATTTCTTAGAGCTAAATCTAATTATTTTAGAGCTTGTATATATATATATTTTTTTTTTCATGAGCTCTGAATATTTTATCAAGGTTTTTCGTGTCCTAATATACCTCTAGGATTTGTCTCAAAACTTTTAGAAGATCGGAACTTTTTATGGTTTAAAATCTTATCAAGTATTTATCAATATTTTTATTAACTAAAAATAAGATCCAACTGCTTTCAAAACCACTTCAATCCGGTGTACGGAGGTAATTTGAACAGTTTTTTTGACGAATTTGAACAGTTTTAACTTCTAAGAGTACATGATGTAAGATGTCTAACTTACAGATTGAGAAAAATAAGGCCACACTGATATTTCAGGGAGGTAAAATTGAATTTTTGGAGTGACTATGGAACATTCGGTTGATTTTGTGTCTTTCTATCAACATCAAAAAATGACACGTCATATGAATCAAAATCTGGATGGTATAAAAAACAACCAGATTCTAATCAGCAAAGCGTAATAAAAAACGATTGAAAAAATAAAACAACAAACAACCACATCTGGAACAGTACCTGCCTCCACCTGATGCATACACGCTACAGAAAAGCAAAAAGAAGCACCTCATGTGACATAGGAGAGATTCAACTTGACTACCAAGAAACAAAAAACATAAAACACAGAACTACAGAAAAAAGGAAATTGTCAAAACAACACGGAAGCAAATGAACAAAGCAAAATAAAAAACTTGCTGAAAACTCAAAAACACAGAGCAACCAAAGATTGACAATCAGCAAAGCTTTGGCAGATAAAAAGCTTGTTGGAAGCTCAACTACAGAGCAACCAAAAGATTGACAACCAGAAAAGCTTTTGGAAAACACTGAAAATCAAGCACAACTGCTAAACGAAAAAACAACTAAACTGAAAAATGACTGAGGAGCAGCTGTCCACAGTTCTGAAAATTGACCACACCAAACAAGCTGCTGTTGGATGGGTCACTGGTGAAAAAATGTTCTTCGGTCCCTCCTAGCAGCAAGCACAAGCAAAAAGATCAAAAAACAAGAAAATAGTTTGCTGAAGCTTCTCAAAAGGAAACGAACAAGCAGACATTTCAAGTCAAATTTGGCAACAAGTTGCTCTGGAACTTTCAACTGCATTCGGAAGAAGGACTGGACAACAAAGGAAACTACAACAGACTTGGCATTTCTTCAAACACGCAAAGCACAAACAAACATTCCTATATCAAGAGAAGACATTGAAAAACTAAAATAACAAGATATCACTCACAATAAAAAAAAATGAATTACACTAAAATAAACAACAAACTAAAATGACAGCATAACACTCAATGTAAATAAAAAACAATGAAGGACTGAATAAAATAAGATGATGAAAAATTGGGAGCGGAGAAGAGCATAGTCAAATTTTTTGATAGACAGGCAATACTACAAACAGTCGACACATATGTAATTGTTCGCGCTAGCAAACAGAGTCTGAAAGATTAACTTCAATTTCCACGTAACTGTAACACTAATTTCCACTATTTTTCCTCTAGAAGCAATCTATGAATGAACTAGAATAATTTCATTTACGCGTTGAAATACATAGCAGGCCTCAACTACGACCGTACACAGCCATGAATTCTGCAACCAGAACTTCCATTGGAAACATACAAGGGATATATTGAGAACAAGATACCATTGGAGCTGAAGCTCAACGTCAGGTTACCCATAATATCACTTGATTTCGGCACATTAATAAGCAGAGAAAATTTGAAAGCCGAATCCATGTTCACACAGATAATTGGTGAAAGTGTCAGTTAGAAATATCAAAGTAGGAGCAGCACAGCACTACAATGAACAAGTAGGGAAATCCATAAGCAAACTGCAGACTTATACAAAGCCAATTTAGCAAAGCAAATCATAGTTAAACCTGCATGTTCCTATTGAACTCGTTTCAGTGATTCAAGCAGGGTAAACTCTCCTCCACTCATTATGCCCAAAACTTGCTGGCCACCAGCGCTGACACGCTCATCCACTCCTTATGCCCAAAAGTTGCTGGCCAACGAATCCAACTCATCCACCTTCTTTTGGTACACCCTTTGACCCCTGACATCCGCGCACACACAAAATGCTGATGTACCAAAATGAATGAAATCTCAAATCAACTGAAACACAGATGATAGCACGCACCTTCAGATTTGGTAAGCGACGGAGATGACGAGAGAAGCACAATCATTATCCAACGAACACACCAGAGCCGCAGCTGGCGTCGGCAACTCCGGCTCTGCCGCCGCCGCCCCCACCTTCGCTCTGCCGTCGCGTCCGTGTCCGCCTCTGCCGCCGCATCCGCGTCCACCTACGCCGCCGCCTCCGGAGACACCAGAGCCAGCGCGGGCGTTGGCACCTACGCCTCTGCTTCCGGCGCCGATGAGAAACAAGTGGACTCTCTCCCCCTCTCTGCCGAGCAATGAAGCTTGAGTAGAAAAAAAAAACGCCAAAACAGACTGAAAATGGGCCGACGTAGTAAAACGAGCCCATTACGCGGACACGGACTCAAAAATAACACGAATCTCAACAAGATCACAGCCACAGAAAACTGACTGATTAAGAGACAGAATAACACCCGATGAATAGAAATTCCGTTTTTGTTTTCCGACTCTGCGTGCACCGCTGCACCTAACATTACTTCACAATTTGGGCCTGAGACGGGGATTCTGAGGCTCTGAGCTATTGCATATCCACATTAGGCAATTGGGCCGGCCCAATACGGCGCCTAGCAGCTAGTAGCAGCCTAGCACTGTTCGTCTGTTCCGTTCCGTTTCTTGTTCTTTTCCTTTCTTGCTGCTGCTTCTTCCCTTGACCTCTCCTGTAGTCCTGTTCTTCTACAGCAGCTAGCAAGGCAAACTCCTGGTTTAGTTCAAAAAAATTTTAAGTCACCTGTCACATCGAATGTTTAGACATATGCATGGAGCATTAAATGCAGACGAAAAAAACTAATTGTACAGTTTAGTTGGAGATCACGAGACAAATCTTTTGAGTCTAATTAGCCTATAATTAAACACTAATTACCAAATACTAACGAAAGTGCTATAGTAGCAAAAGCTAAAAAAATTTCGCGAACTAAACACACAATCCGATCCGCCGCCTAGTGTGTCTTTTCTTCAGAATTTTTTTAATATTATAAGAGCCAAATGTTGGCCTTGTCTCCCTAATTTGCGTCGGGAAAAAAAAAACGACGAAAAAAAACGCCGCAGGCGTGGTCAAAAGCACGGTAAAAAAAAAATCGCTCGAGAATAAAATTTCTCTTCTCCCACGCCGGCTCCCCTCGACCGCCGCAGCCCCTGCGCGCCCCCCCCCCCCCCCCCCCCCCCCCCCCGGTCTCGCTCAAGCGAACTGCCGTCCGCTCACTCCGTCGCCGGACGACGTCGCCAAGCCGCCGCTGCCGGACGCGACGCCCTTGCACCTGCGATCTTACCTGATCATGCACCTCGGATGCTCTTTCGGTGCTCAGTGCACTGAATGATTCGCGCCGGTGGTGCGTCCTTGTCATGAAGCATGCTGTCAGTGGATGAATTATTCACCGACGAGCACTGCTCCGGCCGTGGCCTGAAATGAAATATTTCTCCCTTCCAATTGATATGGAGATGGATTTCTCTAGCTCCAACATCAATGGTTGCATTTGCGGTACTTAAAAATGGTCTTCCTAGGATTATTGGTGTTCTAAAATCGGGATTTATATCTAGCACCACAAAATCTACAGGAACAAAACAATTCCTTATTCGGACAGGAATATCCTCCGTAATTCCTGCCGGATACCGAATTGATTGATCGGCGAGTTGCAAACACATCGGAGTAGGTGATAATGAATTGTGATTTAATTTGTCATATACCACCTTGGGCATGACACTGACACTAGCCCCTAAATCACACTGGGCTTGGTCAAATTGTTGGGTCCTGACACTACTAGAGAACAGACTTTAGAATGATGTCCCAATTTAACATTAGTCTCGGCATTTTTTTGCCCCCGGGACTAAAGGACCCTTTAGTCCCGGTTGGTAATACCAACTGGGACTAAAGGTCCCTGCCCAAAGGTCGTCCACGGGGCAGGGGCCTTTAGTCCCGGCTGGTAATACCAGCCGGGACTAAAGCTTTTAGTCCCGGTTTAGGTGATGCCCCGGGAATAAAGATTAATCTTTAGTCCCGGTTTGGACCTCTAACCGGGACTAATAATCCCGGCCTATAATTCAGCTCATTTCTTCCTCCCCGAGCCCGAGCCATTCCATTCAAACTCACTGCCTCTGTTTTTCAGCTTGCTGTTGTTCTTGCTCTCTCCTCCTCCATTGGTGTTGCTCTTCGATTTTAGAGGTAACAAACTTAATCCTCTTATGTTTTATCAGTAGCTTATCTCATTTTGCGATGTAGATGCATGTGTAACTTTATATATTGGACTTTATTATGATTTTATATGTAAACTTAGAAAATTGTAGAAAATCCGTACTAGTTAAACTTGCGGACCGTGTTCAAGTCGGCGAGCATGTTCTCTGCCGAGCGGTAACGGACGTCAAGGAGGAGCTTTGATTCTACGAGAGAGAGCGGCAACGGTCGTGGAAGACCGTGTTCCCTTTCTCGTAGAATCGGAGCTCTTCCTTGGCCTAGTACGGTGCCGTCCAGTAGAGAAATGCTCGCCGAGTTGATCACGTAAGCAAGGTCAACTAGTACGGATGGTTATTTATTGAAACATGTTTTTGAGCTATAATTTGATGGATATTTGATAACTTCAGACCTACAAATGTCATCTACAAATGTTACTATCCTCGGCAACCTAAACGTCCGCGAACTCGCCGATATCGAGCAGGTCACTTAGAATTATTTTTTTCATGAAATGAACTACTTAGAAATCATGCCTTTTTTTAGAATTAAATTTTCCATGAAATAAAAAATTTAGTAAATAGTTAGAAAATTATAGAAAATCCATACTAGTTGAACTTGCGGACCGTGTTCAGCTCGGTCAACATATTCTCTGCCGAGCGGTAACGGACGTCAAGGAGAAACTTTGATGCTACGAGGGAGAGCGGCAACGGTCGTGGAAGACCGTGTTCCCTTTCTCGTAGAATCGGAGCTCTTCCTTGGCCAAGTACGGTGCCGTCCGGTGGAGAAATGCTGGCCAAGATGATCACGTAAGCAAGGTCAACTAGTACGGATGGTTATTTATTGAAACATGTGAAATCCATACTAGTTTTGTTTAAATATATCATTTTAGAAAATATGAAATTTACACTAGTTTGCAAAAATAAGTATAGAAAGTAGATGACAACTGGTACCGGATCATCGGCCTCTCGTTCGGTTGCGAAACGACTGAGGCCAGAACTCCCTCTCATTATCTGCGGCAAGTGTAAGCAGAAGATTGTGATGGAGTACCGAGTCAAGAGACAGGGACCCAACAAGGGTCGTGTTTTCTACAAGTGCCCGGATCGCGATGTGAGTTTCTTACGCATTTTATCTTTATGGCTAATTGACCTGCTTTTCTTGAATATTTTTGACTAAATATTTTTTGGCTTTAATTACAGTGGGAGGGCAATGGATGTGATGGTTGGTACTGGGAGGAAGATTATGCTACATACGTGCAGAATTTGGGTGCGTTTGAGGTAGCGGCTGCTGCTGATGAGGCAGTGAGCCAGCAGGAGAAGCTTATTGATATTCAATAGAAGAATGATTTGTCTGTTTTAGTTGTGTACGATCATGAAATAATTATGTTACTGAAGTACATTGTAGTTTTAGTTTGTTTAGTGATAGTTGAAATTGCTTACGTTGTAGTCAGACTTAGTTAATTAATCAACCGTGTGTGTGTCATTTATGTTGTGTAATAAAATACTAAATTATGTTCAAGGTTTTCATAATTTATCGTGTAATACAGATTATGTCATGTTATTGGATGTACAATGCCGATCGCCGCTCCCAAGACTTTATTGAGGGCTTGCACTATTTCTTAGGTGTGGCCGAGGCAAATAAGCAGGATGGTTTCATGTGCTGTCCATGTGCCCTATGTAAGAATTTAAAGGAATATTCAAGCTCAATGAGTCTTCATTCACATTTGCTTAAGTCAGGTTTCATGTCAAACTATATATGTTGGACTAAGCATGGAGAAAGCAGGGTCATGATGGAAGAAGGTGAAGGAGAAGATTTAGACATTGATGATATTATTGCTCAGTATGGTGCCTTTGATGATACTACAATGGGGGGAGATGAAGAAGAGGTAGCGGTAGAAGATGATCTCGGTGATGCTCTTGGCGATGCCATTCGTGATGCATAACAAGAATGGGAAAGTGAAAAAGAGAAAGTTAAGTTCGAGCGCATGCTTGAGGATCATAGGAAGTTGCTATACCCGACGGCCGAAGAGGGGCAAAAAAAGCTAGGTACAACACTGGAATTGCTATAGTGGAAGGCAAAGAATGGTATATCCGACAAGGCATTTGGGAATTTATTGAACCTCATAAAGAAGATGCTTCCGAAGCCAAATGAATTGCCCACCACTACGTACAAAGCAAAAAAGGTTGTCTGCCCATTGGGATTAAAAATTCAGAAGATACATGCATATCCTAATGACTGCATCCTCTACCATGGCAATGAATACGAGAATTTGGATGAATGCCCGGTATGTAAAGCATCGCAGTATAAGATCAGGCGCGATGATCCTGGTGACGTCGAGGGTGAACAACGTCCTAGAAAGAAAATCCCTACCAAGGTTATGTGGTATGCTCCTATAATACCATGCTTAAAACGTTTGTTCAGAAATAAAGACCATGCAAAGTTGTTGCGGTGGTATAAAGAAGACCAGTAAGGTAGACAATATGCTGAGACACCCAGCTGATGGGTCCCAGTGGAGAGCGATAGACAGGGAATTTCCAGAGTTTGCAAATGAGGCTAGAAACTTAAGGTTCGCCTTAAGTATAGATGGTATGAATCCTTTTGGAGAGCAGAGCACTAGTCATAGCACTTGGCCAGTTACTCTATGTATCTACAACCTTCCTCCATGGTTATGCATGAAGCAGGAAGTTCATTATGATGCCGGTCCTCATCCAAGGTCCGAGGCAACCTGGCAACGATATTGATGTCTATCTGAAGCCATTAGTTGAAGAACTTCTAGTTTTATGGTTCCAACATAGAAGTCTATCGACCAAACAACTCTGGAGAAGTGTCGGTTCAAGCCCTTAATGCTTTTTTTCAAGATACTGGTTTAACCTTGGATCAATTGATGGGCAAAGCTCCAATCCAGAACCTGGAAGTTGATACCTGGAAGACTTATAAATATGGCAAAAGTCTATACAACCCTGCGGCTCTGAATGAATTGGGTACGCAAATGTACTTGCTCAACAAGTGGTACATGCAGGCGTGTGGTAGGGGTGAGCAGTGGATCTTTATCAGATTTAGAGACCATCATTACTTCCAGTGGCGATGACTATCTTACATATTAGTTTCGAAGAATTGCATCAACTATACCACATGGACGCTCTGGACAAATCAATCATTAGCTCCTTTTGTTTGTAAGTGATTCTTACTTTTATTTAATAAACTCACTTCCATGCATATGTGTATATAATTATCCTCACATGTAACTTATATTTATATACAGATTCCAGATATCAGAGCTCCAAAGAATACAAGACACCAGTGTTGGCTTCATTGATCCTGATATCGTATTCAAAACCGGTATTATTGTTAAGGAGCGATAGGTATCTGAAGCACAGGAGAATATCATGATGTTCTTCGTGAAGCAGCACGACAAGACAACAATACTTTTCCCATACAACTTTGAGTAAGTGTTAATAATAATGTAGTCTACACATTTTATGTAATATCAATACAACTTATATGCATGTACGTGTGTGTATAAACCTAATGCAGTTTTCACTGGATACTCATTGTCATTGAGTTAAACTCAAGTCGGTTACTAATCTTTGACTCGTTGAGAAAAGAACGAGCATTATACCAAGATATGATAGACATTATCTAGGGGTAATTTCGATCCCTCGCGCACAACTATTATTGAATAGACTTTGTCATAATTTATTAACGATCATACATTATTGGTCGCACAGGGTTTGGAAAGAGTTTATTCGGCAACATCGCAAGGATTGCAAGGCACCACTTAATGTAGTTGAAATACCAGTAAGTTGTACTATATACACTTCCCCACGTGTTTAATTACTATATCGTACTTCAATTTATGTGTGAAGATGATGAGAATAATCTTCTTCTCGTACAATGGTGTTTGCGGCAGGAACCAGATAATAACTTGTGTGGATACTATGTTTGTGAATTTATCACTGCGCACATAAGAAGAACTCCTGAAGATGTCCTCAGAGTACGTATATATCAATTTTTATTTATTTTTAAATGAATATATATACATATATGTGTATTAATACTTTTCCTTTTATTTCAAATGCAAGACTGAATGGTTGAAATGAAGGGTCATGCAAAAAGACCATCTGAAAGCAGTTCAAGAGTCAATAGCAGGATATCTTCTAGAAAAAGTGCTAAATCCCAACAGCGAGTTCTACTTTGATCCTAAGGAATAAATGATGTAAATTAAATGTTTATTGATATCGTTATTTTCGAGAACAAGATTATGAAAGTGTTGTATATATACATATATATATATATCTATAATATATATAGTTTCATACTTTATTCGAATATAATAATGCTCAAGATGAGAATTAGATGTAATTATACGCATGCGTGTATTTATATTAGCAGCGTAGAATACGTACATAAAAACATATTATATATTAAACAAATACGTGTAACTGAACTGAAAACAAATTAAACAAAAAAAAGAAAAAGAAAAGGAACCTTTAGTCCCGGTTGGGGTTACCAACCGGGACTAAAGGGTGAACCGTTAGTCCCGGTTGGTGTTACAAACCGGGACTAAAGGGTGCGCCAGGTTTGCTCGGCTGGATGTTACCAACCGGGACTAAAGGTCCCTCTTTAGTCCTGGCTCGATGACCCGGGACTGAAGGTTCCACCTTTAGTCCCTGGGATCGTTGTCCAGGCGCGGTAACCAGGACTAAAGGCTGTTACCGCCCGGGACAATAAGTTCCATTCTGTAGTAGTGCGATAGAGCAAGAAATAGTGGGATTTCCAGGGATCTTTCTTTTTCTCGGGCAATCGATTTAATATGGCCGCACTACATTGCTCTGTTAATTTCACCACTTCGGTATTCGGGATGAATTTCTTTCTATTGAGAATATCTTTTAAATATTTTGCATAAGTAGGTACTTCCATAGCATCTACTAGAGGCACATTAATATACAATTTCTGTATCACTTCTACGGATTTTCGAAATTGTTCATCTTCTTTTGATTTTCTACTACGATCAGGGAATGGTAATACTTCGGTATCATAAAATTCATGAGGAGCGGTTCTTACCTTTCCTTGGGTTGCAATAGGATTTTCTTCATTTTCAGCCTCTTCTTCTATTACCTTTTTCCTAGGCGTAGAATCAGGGTATGGTGGATCACGGGTGGCTTTACCGGCCTCTCGTGGTTACCGCATTAACTTTTTCATTATGATAAGAGATTTTTGAATTTAAATTGGCCAATTGCCTCTCTATCTTTTTATTAAAGTCAAGTTGTTCCCTAATGGCTGAATAAAAGATATGCATTTTAACATGGATTTCTCCTAAGATTTTATCATGATCAAGCAACATAAGATTTAAACTCTCATTGATCCTAGCTTGATTAAAAATAAGGCTCTTAAGAGAAGAATTACTAAATGAGGATTCTACGGGATCACCTGGACTCTCACTGCGGATTCCACCTTTGATAAAGTTGGAATGGCGGAGGTCCGTACCCTCCATCATTTAAGAGTGATTTAGTGTTGGCATCTCTTAGCATCGCTTAAGTTAAGTTGTCATCCCCAACACGACACTAGAGATGTGGTTGTCCTTATGATCCTAACACTTACACATAAAATATAAAATAAAGGTTATCTGCAAGCGCACAGATAAAATACACCCGTTGTAGCATTTCACCTAGGAATGTTCCAGGTATCGTTATTTATACTTTACCACTGGGAATGGACATGAAATATAAAGAATATAGGCTATAACTTTTACACACACATGTGATAAAAGAATAACTAGATCACTACCTTTACTCAAGACAGGGATTCAATCATATGATAAAGATAATAATAAGATAAATAATACTAGAATATCCTATAAAGGTCCTAAGAGCTTTTCCACCTATAGCACTAGCGTTGATTAGAATGAGAGATTAGAGAATGATTCCTAGTTATCCTAATTACAAGTCATGGTATACATTAATTAGTGCAATTACATCTAGCAGTCATTGTATCAACTATATTATATTCTAAACATAAGAGAATTTCTAAGGAGGATTAAAATCAGAGTTTAATACAACCTTGAAATGGGGTGGTCTTGCTTGGCCTATAGACGGGGAGTGGGCTACAGATGACTCAACAGGACTGTCACTCCCGCGATCTACCACTTGGTGTCCCTGGAATATAGGGTGCATTCATAGGTAAACAATGTATAAACACCTCGCTTACACACAGTCGACCACTCACCCTCTGATCACAAGGATGAGCGCTATACGAACATGTGATTGAATATAAATATAATCTAACTATGCTAGGGCCTCGTTCACTTTACAAAAAAAGTGAACCTGATGAATAGTACCACTTTCGTCTTATTTGGCAAATATTGTCCAATCATGGACCAACTAGGCTCAAAAGATTCATCTCGTGATTTTCCAACTAAACTGTGTAATTAGTTATTTTTTTACCTACATTTAATACTCCATGCAAGCGGCTAAAAATTGATGTGATGGAGAGAGAGTGAAAAAACTTGGAATTTGGATGGCATCTAAACAAGGCCTAGATGTATAATCAAAGTAGACGATGAACATTATAACTATGAATATATAATCAATTAAGATCAAAGTCATATCAAGTAGAACAATATATGATCAACTAGAACAAGAACTAGAAGAACAATAAGAACTAGAACAAGAACACGATGAACTAGACGAATTAGACAATGAACTAGATGATGAACAAGATGAACTAGATGAACAAATAGACAAATAGATCAATAATGTTGATACAAGAGAGAAGTACAAGGCTTTACCGAGCCTCCTCGCGACACAATCCGGAATCCAAGCGTTGCTTGCCTCCTCTAATTCTATTCTATCTAGCTATGCCCTAGGTTTGGTGGAGCTCTAAGGTTATCCTTTCGAGGGACACCTCTAAGTACAATGATTATGATTGAGATTGAATCATCCTTTAGGGGGGGTCTGGGTCTGGCTATATAGTCCGGCGAGGTGAACCGCAGCCCTCGGATCAAACCAACTTGGATAGACGGTGGATTCGTGGAGTAGAGTCATGTTGTAACACGTTGCGCGAAGGAGAACGGGATCAGGCTCCCTGACGGGCCGGGCGTCCTGGGGGTGGGGCCGGCCGGCCCCACCTAGCAGCCCCTAGGTGTCCGCTTCACTCTGGTGTCTTTTGGAACTTTCTACGTCCTTCTAGTGCCGAGGTCTCATCTGTTTGCGCAATTAATCATGTCGTGGTAGGTTTCTCCTCTCTCCAGATCCTGTTTTAATCCCTGGAAAATAATAATTCATAGAGTTGTGGAATTCTATCAGTTTAGTCCCTAAAACTTATGGTGAAGATAGTTCTAGGATGTTCTAGAGACTTCCCAAGTCATATTCCACCAAAAGATGTGATATCTTTCTCTCCAGAACTCCAAATATAGCAAGTGAGATGTCCGTTTTGATCGTCTCGACGAGCTCTTCGCAATGGTGCACTCTAATTCATCACTTGAAATACTTTTATATGGTGAAATATTGAATATCCTACAAAACAAGTGAAAATGCCTACACTCGTGGAACTCGTTAGAATCAAACCCTACAACTATGCTTTATAGATCAATTCTTATCAAATTAGGCAATAGTTGATGGTCTATGGTTGACATTAAGGAGCATCAACAAGTTCCCCCAAGCTTACCCTTTGCTAGTCCCTTAGCAAAGCCTCTTTAGCATTGGATCAGGAGTTGCTACTATGCTTTCACACCTCAAAAGTACACATGCAGTTCAAACAAGAATTCTCCTCCGGATTAGAATCAATCATTCTAACTTTCAAACTTACTCGTATTACCTTCAACCATGGAGCTTCTTAGCCTTCACTTGTGTCTTGAGTAATTGAAAAGCAGAACGATCAAGTCAAGCACTATGTTTCAAGTCTTTGATCAACCTTTATTTTGGAGTTTTGCAAGGTTTTCAAAATAAAACTCAGAGTTTTCTTTGTATGATCCTCTCAAGTCTCTCATTTGTGGTATTTGTGGATCCTCACCAAGGCAACAATGGTAGTTTGCCTTCTCTCTCCTCTCAGAATATGTGGTATTTTTGGCATGAGGCAGAATAACATTGTGCCTTTTCTCTTCTCACCCTATAACTAATAAGCTTATGTGGAGTTCATAGGTGAAGAGACAAGCCTATACATACTTGCACAACATATATTGCAAAGTCAAACAATGGATCCAGAGAAACGAGGCATACAATCAAATCAAGATGTGCATGTGTGTGGACCTATATATGTGGAGTGGATATATGGTGGAAGTGGTATGAAAACATAGTGGAACTGGTGGAAAAGGTGAAAACATGGTTGAAACATGATGGAAACATAATTCTACTCTTGCTCCTTGGAAACATACCTCTCTTTTGGAACTTGGAAACACTTGCTAGAGATCATGGGACTATCTTTCTTTCTTTCTCTCTTTCTCTCTTTTTTTAGGCAGGCATCGAAGTATCCATTGTTTTAATATCTTGGACACTTGTCCATTTTTTCTCAATACTCTTTTCTTTCTTTTGCATAGCCACATGACTCTTTTCTGCAATAAACTGTTGAGAGATAAAAACAAGGACTTGGAGCATTTATAACTGGAACTATGGAGTGTATGGATATGTGGAAAATATTTTTGGTTGCTCACTCCTAGTGTAGGAGTAGAACATTTTTGGGTGGATCTAAATGGAAAACATATTGTTGCGTACTTCCTAGGGTAGAAGCAACATATTTGGGTGGAGTGTACATGATCCTGATTTTAACTGCATGACAAGTCTCTAAGGTATCAACAAAGTTTGACCACACTCAATGCATATACAAGCAGCAAATCTATAAGTGGACTTCCTAATCTATCAAGCATGTATATATGGCTGTGGTAGGAATTTAAGCTCTCATCATACAGGAACTCATCATGTAGCTATTTTAGGATTTCAAAAGATAAATCTCCAAAACTCTAGTATCACTTAGAACTAAGATAAATAGTAGCTCAGACCTTCTCATATCATACCTATCAACTACCTAGACTTAGATCAAGCATATGCCCCACAAGTATCAAGTTTAGAGCAAATTTCATGTCAAAATAATCTTATCTAAAACTCAGGAGAATTCAAGGCTGAAAACTAGGTACTTGAAAAGAATTACAGCAGAGCAACTATTCATCATTTCCATGCATACAGGATTATCTTAAAGAGCTCATTTATTCTAAGGCAGTAAAGCAACTTTGCACACTCCCTCTTTTTTTATTACCTAAACATCTTTAAGCAAAACCACACTAGCTAATATTTATATGTTCTAACAAGCAAACTTTTTATTTTGGTTTCTTAGTTATGTCTCTTTTTATTTCTTTTTTATAATAACTAATATAGATAAATCACACGAAAGGAAAGAAATACTTATCTAGATACATAGGGGATGCTTTTCCCCCAAGCTGGATGTTGACATAGTTGTTCAGTCTTGAATCTTTGATAGTGTAGATGCACTCCTCTTCTCTAGAGCTCTAAGGGTAGTGCTCTCGGAGTGGATGAAAACATCTATCTATGCTCCTTCAAATTCTGCTAAACTCAAATAGACAACAAAGCTCGTGGAATAGATTAAGCGTTAGTGATAAACCTTCTATGTCTCAATTGTCTAGAGCCTTCCAGAAATTGACAGAATCTCTCAATATTTTTGGATTTTCATTTTTATATGCAGATGAAAAATGCAAGAAATATATATATATATATATATATATATATATATATATATATATATATATATATATATATATATATATATATATTTATGCCTCCACAGTAAATAGCTGGAGCAAACTTACTTACATGGGGCTTCAAAGTTTTTTTTTAAATGCAAGAGATGATGTAATATAATATTTTTATTTTCTTTTTTTTCAATGCAAGATTATTAAAGATAGAAATGAATGATTATATAAATGATTAAGAACTAAGGGTGGCTCCAGAAATAACTATGATTAAGTAAATATGCTAGAATAAAATTATCTAATGCAAAAAAAATATGCAAATAACTACCGATTTTACCTTTCGATGAAGGTTCGGAGATTTAGGTTCGTCGAACCGGACCACTTGCCCTTACACCTTTTCTTGTGTTGATGTGTCCGGCGTTGTCTCTTTCTTCTTCCACACCTTCTTGGACTGAGGACTCTCTTTCTGTGGTTCATTTTTCTGAGCTTCTTCCTCTTTGCAATATGTAGTGACAGGTGTGTTTTCTGTTGGTGGTGTAACTTTTTCTTCAAGGGGTCTTTCATTTTTCTCTAATTCATCGCCCCAACGATCTTCATATCTAGACACTTCTCCTGGATAGTCTGCCCATCCATCTTTAGTGATTTGCTTCTTTTGGCGCTGAGAGCGATGTCTCCTTGACATGTTCTTCTTAGGTTTCTCATAGGTGGTATAGCTATTGAAGTAACAGCACACCTTCTCTGCAGGAAATTGGAAATGGATCTGTCCTGATTTCATGTAGATGATTGCACTAGTGGTGTTGAGGAACGATCTTCCTAAGATGAGGTGGACATCATCTTCATCTCCCATGTCTAAAATCATGAAGTCGGTTGGAACATAGTGATCTCGGATATTGACCATGATGTCTTTTGCAATTCCCTCAGGAAATAGGAATGATTGGTCCTGCTAGTTGTATGCGTACATATGTCTGATGTAAAGGTCTATTACCATATAAATGCTTATATGTTACCGTAGACATTATGTTGACACTTGAGCCGATATCGCAGAACATCTTGTAGAAGGTACTTCCCTCGATCTTGCAATCAATGGTTGGTACTCCTAAATCATCCTTCTTGGTGAGATATGGTGATGACAGAAGGTGGTCATACTCTGACTCAATAGTGTTGACCATCCACACTAGATCTTCTCTTTGTTGCATAGCTTTGTTCCTCCTTCGGTTGTTGTTCTTCTTCTTCGGAGCAGCAGTTGGATCGGCATAGATGTACGGTGTTTGAGGATGGACAGGAGCCTTGAGTGTACGCTTCTTGAAACTGAATCTCTCCTTCCTATCATTGATTGTGAAATAGATCTTGGCACTATCCGCGTAGATGATGGCTTTGGCTGTGCTTAAGAATGGTTGTCCCAAGATGATGGGTGCTCTTTCATCTCCTCCTGTTTCCACAACCACAAAGTCTACCGGTACACCTGAGTGTCCAACTCGAACGTAGACATCTTCAAGAATTCCCTTGGGGTAGCACAGTATCTGATCTGCAAGCTGCAAACACATAGTTGAATACAATAAAGGTTCACCATGAATTTTCTCATAAATTACCCGTGGCATGATGTTGACACTTGCTCCAAGGTCACAGACAGCTTCTTCAAAAGTGTAAGCTCCAATGGCGATAGGGATAATAGGTCTCCCTAGACCACCTTTCTTCTTTGGTAGGGAATCATCCTCCCATGCTCTTGATGGCACGGTGAAGAAATGTCCTGCATTATAAATGTCTAAAAGATTCGCAGTTTCTAAATCTTCCGGCTTCCCCAGAATCTTACCTTTCTCGATCATAGGAACCGAAGCTGCTAACTAAGATATTTGTGATTCTATCATCTTATTAAAGCTATGTTGATTCTTTATCAAAGAAGTAAAGCTATCCATTCTACTATTAATGGTTTCTAAAATTTTATCATTGGAAGCTAAATTTCTGGACATGTTCTCAATAACTTTATTTTGATTAATAATCATTTCTCTCAAGGGTGGTTGGTTAAAGTTATTACCTTGGTAGTTACCTGAGTAATTAGGCCCTTGTTACTGACTCCATCCTTGATTCTGTTCAGGACGATAATTGGTATTGTTGTTGATGAAGTTCACATCCTCTTGTATTTCAGGGTAGTTACTCCCTGAGTGGCCAGTGCCTCCACACTCCTCACAGGTCATGCGAGAATCGTGAATGAGCTTGACTTCTTTCTTCTCATTATCTCGTTCTTCAAACTTCTTCATGAGCAGGTCCAATTTAGCAGACAACATGTCTACCTCTTTGAGTTGATGCATTCCTCCTCCTCTCTTGCGTGGTTGAGTGCGTTCTTCATTCCATCCCTGGTTGGAAGCCATCTTCTCCACAAGAGCGGTTGCATTATGAATAGTGAGTGATAAGAACGATGCTCCAGCAGCTGCATCCATATTTTCAAGGGTACTGGTAGTGAGCCCGTGGTAAAAAGTCTGCATTAGTATCCAATCCTCCATCCCATGGTGATGACATTCTGATATGTAATCTTGGAAGTGTTCCTATGCCTCAGGGACAGATTCATCATAATATTGCTGCTGAAAACTTGAGATTTTAGCACATAGAGCATTGGTCTTGCCTACTAGAAAGAACTTTACCAGGAAAGCAGTGGAGCAGATATCCCATGTAGTGTTTTTATCCTTATTGGCATAGAACCATTGCTTTCGCCTTTCCCAAGAGTGAGAATGGGAACAGACGGAGTAATATGGCATCCTTGGAAACTCCCCTGATAGTAAAAGTACTACAAATCTCTAGAAAGTGTTGGAGATGTGCACTCACATCTTCATGTGCTTTCCCACAAAACTGATTGGCTTGCACTTAGTTGATCAAAGCTGGCTTGAGCTCAAATCCATTCTCTCCCACTTTGACTGTTGGTCTAGTATGGATGTTGGCAGTGGTTGGAGTAGAGAATTCATGGAGGGTTTTGCCTACCATGACTTCAAACACTGGTGTTAAACTTCTTCTTACTTGAGTATCTTCTGACACAGAGGGTGAAACCTTCTTGAGCTTGGATTTAGCCTTCGTAAGTAAAGCTTCTAGATTGTCAACAAAGTTGTCTGGAAGATTTCACATTCATTACCCTTGCATAAGACACAAAAGTAGACAAAGCCAGGATAAGCCTGTTTGAACAAAAGGATCAATAGTTTATCTCAAATATCACTGTGTAAAAGTTATTCCTAGATATATAATTCTAGCAACCATATTTCATTCCATTCCCCGGCAACGGCGCTAGAAATGCTTGTTGGCATCTCTTAGCATCGCTTAAGTTAAGTTGTCATCCCTAACACGACACTAGAGATGTGGTTGTACTTATGATCCTAACACTTACACATAAAATATAAAATAAAGGTTATCCGCAAGCGCACAGATAAAATACACCCGTTGTAGCATTTCACCTAGGAATGTTCTAGGTATCGTTATTTATACTTTACCATTGGGAATGGACATGAAATATAAAGAATATAGGCTATAACTTTTACACACACATGTGATAAAAGAATAACTAGATCACTACCTTTACTCAAGATAGGGATTCAATCATATGATAAAGATAATAATAAGATAAATAATACTAGAATATCCTATAAAGGTCCTAAGAGCTTTTCCACCTATAGCACTAGTGCTGATTAGAATGAGAGATTAGAGAATGATTCCTAGTTATCCTAATTACAAGTCATGGTATATATTGATTAGTGCAATTACATCTAGCAGTCATTGTATCAACTATATTATATTCTAAACACAAGAGAATTTCTAAGGAGGATTAAAATCAGAGTTTAATACAACCTTGAAATGGGGTGGTCTTGCTTGGCCTATAGATGGGGAGTGGGCTACAGATGACTCAACGGGACTGTCACTCCCGCGATCTACCACTTGGTGTCCCGGAATATAGGGTGCATTCACAGGTAAACAATGTATAAACACCTCGCTTACACACAGTCGACCACTCACCCTCTGATCACAAGGATGAGCGCTATACGAACATGTGATTGAATATAAATATAATCTAACTATGCTAGATGTATAATCAAAGTAGACGATGAACATTATAACTATGAATATATAATCAATTAAGATCAAAGTCATATCAAGTAGAACAATATATGATCAACTAGAAGAACAATAAGAACTAGAACAAGAACACGATGAACTAGATGAACTAGACGATGAACAAGATGAACTAGACGAACAAATAGACAAATAGATCAATAATGTTGATACAAGAGAGAAGTATAAGGCTTTACCGAGCCTCCTCGCGACATGAACCGGAATCCAAGCGTTGCTTGCCTCCTCTAATTCTATTCTATCTAGCTATGCCCTAGGTTTGGTGGAGCTCTAAGGTTATCCTTTCGAGGGACACCTCTAAGTACAATGATTATGATTGAGATTGAATCATCCTTCAGGGGGGTCTAGGTCTGGTTATATAGTCCGGCGAGGTGAACCGCAGCCCTCGGATCAAACCGACTTGGATAGATGGTGGATTCATGGAGTAGAGTCCTGTTGTAACACGTTGCACGAAGGAGAACTGGGATCAGGCTCCCTGATGGGCCTGACCGGCCTGGGGGTGGGGCCAGCCAGCCCCACCTAGCAGCCCCTAGGTGTCCACTTCGCTCTGGTGTCTTCTGGAACTTTCTACGTCCTTCTAGTGTCGAGGTCTCGTCCGTTTGCGCAATTAATCGTGTCGTGGTAGGTTTCTCCTCTCTCTCCAGATCCTGTTTTAATCCCTGGAAAATACTAATTCATAGAGCTATGGAATTATGTTAGTTTAGTCCCTAAAACTTATAGTGAAGATAGTTCTAGGATGTTCTAGAGACTTCCCAAGTCATATTCCACCAAAAGATGTGATATCTTTCTCTCCGAAACTCCAAATATAGCAAGTGAGATGTCCGTTTCGATCGTCTCGACGAGCTCTTCACAATGGTACACTCTAATTCATCACTTGAAATACTTTTATATGGTGAAATATTGAATATCCTGCAAAACAAGTGAAAATGCCTACACTCGTGGAACTCGTTAGAATCAAACCCTACAACTATGCTTTATAGATCAATTCTTATCAAATCAGGCATTAGTTGATGGTCTATGGTTGACATTAAGGAGCATCAACATTTAGCATCCCTCTTGGGCAACTAATTGCACTATGTTTATTATCTCCACATGATTCACAGGGTGTATTTGCATTTGCATAATGTTCTATAGCGGCACGATCTCTTTTCCAATTCGCTCTATCTTCTAACTTTTGCAAAAGACAATCCATAGACAATGAATTTATGGTAGAGATACTAGAGATACCTTTTAGATGTTCGTCGGTCCATCCTTGGTTTTCCGCCATTTTCTCGATCAATCTCCTTTGCTTGATCTACCTTAAGGGAGAAGAACACTCCACCCGCGACAGCATCGAGGTGTTGTCGAGACTCCATGTTGAGTCCATGGTAGAAGCTTTGGATCAACAGCCAATCTTCCACGCCATGGTGAGGATATGCTTGAATGTATTCTTGCATATGCTCCCATTCTTTAGGTACGGTTTCTCAAATTTCCTATCGGAAGTTAGAAATATTGCTACAGAATAGATTGGTCTTACCAACAGGGAAGAACTTAGCGAGGAAGGCATTCGAGCACTTCTCCCAAGTGTTCATCGATCCCACATAGGTGTAGAACCATTGTTTTGCCTTCTCAAGTAATGAGAATGGAAAAAGTCGAAGACGGATTTTGTCCTGGGGGACTCTTGGCATAGAAATGGTGTTGCATATCTTCAGAAAATTCTAGAGGTGAGCATTGGCATCCTCGAAAGGTTTGCCAAAGAATGCAATTGCTTGCACTAGTGTGATCAATGCAGGTTTAAGCTCAAAAGCTCTACTTCCACTACTAGCACTAGGCATGGTTGCTATGTTGGAGGTAGATGGAGTAGAATAATCGTAGATAGTTCTTGAAGATGTTGATGAGCTAGCTAAATTTGAGGTACTAGGTTGATCAGGACTTATCGGCTGGTGGGTCTTTTGGACTCGGTTCTCTAGAAGAAGAGGAAAGACGAGACTCTTCGGATCGGTCTCGGTGGAGTAAGATTAGCTCTTGCTCTCCTAAGGATCAACTCAGGGTCGTCTCAGAAATCTTCAAGTAGATTGAATCCACCCATACTAGAAGTCTAATTCAACAGTCACACAACAAAAAGAACATGTATAATCCGGCTAAAAGAACAGGGGTTTGTTCCTTAGCAAAGATTCACTAGAAAACGTCTAGGCCAATTGCTTCCCCAGCAACGGCGCCAGAAATGCTTGTTGGTATTTGTTAGCGTCACTAACTGGGGTTGTCAATCCTAACACTAAAAACCCATGTTGATAATTCGTATGTCTATTGGATAATTCCGCAAGCGCACATAATCTATCGATTGTAGCACTTCACTTGGGAGTACCAAGTATCGTATTTATTTCCACAGGGAAGCTAAGTATGGCTAGGGTAATTCTAGTGATATGCTAAGAACAATAACGATCTTAAGATAAACATGACTAGCAAAATGGTAAATGATAACTAAGATAAACTAGTCCTGAGATTGAGAGAAACAATAGATAATTGGGTAGTAAATGATCACTGAGTGAGTGTAAGATACAAGTATTTGAATCCACTTAGTACTTCGGGGCGTATGCGTTCCCAATTCAACGGGCTACGACGTACCAGAATAGCCCTATGCTTTAAGAACTAACCCGAACGTGGTGGAATACAGAGGATCCTAGGGCTGTCACCACCTAGCACCTACCACTACTATCCGTGGGGTTAGCCACAATCCAAGGTAACTTCTAGCCTAAGTACCACACTTACACTATTGGTTACTACTCTAACCTCGCGCTAAGATTAGAGCACCGACTAGCGGTGAAGATCCCGTACTAAATGTATACAAATGGATAAAAATATAGTATCTATCGCAGCACCACAATATCGCTACACTTAAAGTAAGTACTTGGAATGAATACTTAAAGTAAATGCTGGAAAGTAAATACTAGAAAGGAAATTATATTGCTAAAAACCAAGTATCATACAAAAGGAATTACAAGAGCTATACCAGAGACTTCCGAAGACTTCTCCTAGCTCGAGCTCTTCACTTCTCACTCTCACTCTCACTCTCACTCTCGCTCTCACTCTCACTACTCAAACTCACTAATAAGCAATGAGACTAATTCTATTCTTTTCTTCTCTAATCTGATTACAACTGAAGTCGAGGGGGGTATTCATAGCACTAGGGGACCTAGGGGGTACTTGTAGGTAGAGCCGGGAGGCGGTGGACGCCGAGGGTAGGGTGGCCGCCCTAGGGGGGCGCCCGCCCTCCATCTGCACTGACATTGCATCAACGGCTGATGGATGCTCTCCCAAGTCAGTTCCCAAGTCGGTGAATGCAGGTTTGGCGGTTCCAAAGTCAGTTTGTGTGCCTTGTGAGTATGACGGTGGGCCCATGGATCCAAGGCAGTGTAATGACAGCCCTTTGATGCAACCGACATGAATTGGATGGTGGGGAGTGCTCCTGGAGGCAATGCCACGGATCGGTGACGTGGACGGCCACGTGGGGGGCGGCTACCCTATAGGGGGGCGCCCGCCCTGTCACTGGCTGCCATTTGGCACCCAGTGGCACTGGTGGCCCTCTAACGTGTCAACTTTGCCAAATTTCATCATTTTGCCCTGCATCCAAATAAAACTCATGTACAAGTGGAATTCCATTAGTAATAACCAAATTCCTACCTTCTACTTGCATTTTCCACTTTAATTATGTCACTTGTTGATGGTAAGAATAGGCATTTAGTGACCATCAACAAAGACTTACATTGTCATCGGCTAAAAGCTTTGGAAAAATCTTGAGGCACACAAGTTGAGAATTGCAAAATATTATGACAAGAAGGTGAGGTACAAACAATTTCATGCGGGAGAATTGGTTTGGAAAGTAATTCTGCCAATCGGGTCTAAGGACAGCGAATATGGCAAATGGTCGCCGAATTGGGAAGGTCCCTACCGCATTGTTCGTCGCGTGCCTAGTAATGCTTACATCTATGAGACATTAGAAGGGGAAGAAGTTTCCAGAGCAGTTAACGGCAAGTTCTTCAAGAAGTATCACGCTAGCATATGGGTGGATTTGTTATAGCTGATTCTAAATAGATCTGGCTCTAATAGCCGATACCGAGCGTATCGCCTCTAGCAGAAAAAAAAATCAAGATCAAGTCTTAAGATCTGCAGATAAGAGCCGACGCAGCATGCATCGCCTTTAGTGTAATCAGAAGCAAACACGGATATTGCTAAGGAACTAGATCGAGAATAAACAAGGACACCACAGACGCGAAGCTCATTGGTTTAGTCCTGAGTACAAACTATCAGTCGAAAGTAACCTTGTTCGCACCCTCCTTGACTGATCAGTGCCCGTAGGTCAATCTACATCATGTCATCACCTGGAGCGTTCGATGAATGCCTTTAAGGCTTCAAGTTTTTGTGTCAGCTCTTCAAAGATGAACACAGACAGAAACATTAAGAACGTGTCCAAAGGGATTAGAGAATCTAGACAAATCAAGTAAGCAAGGGTACCGGCGATCTTAGCATTGGCCAATGCCAGTTGTGCTCTGGTTGAGTTGAGGGCTTCCTCCAGTCACGAAGACTTCCTGCATTCCTCGGAGAACTGATCTTCTTTTATCATCAGCTTGTGGAGAAATTTCCATGCATCCTTCTCAGTGAATATGACCTCCGTGGCGGGTTCTAGTTCTGCATCAGGAGGAGGGTGTGGGAGATTTGAGCCACCAGATCTCGCTACATGTCCGCGCCTAGCGAGAAAAGTCCTCGCCAAAGTAAGAGTCATGATGAAAGAAGAAATTCCTTATGGAGAAATTTTGTTTTACCTGTTGAGACGACGGTGACTGCGCACGGGTTGATCGCCCTCTTCCGAGATAGCTTTTATCACCTGCTTGCCTTGATCCGCCATGGCACTTGCTAAGTTGCTAGTGATTTCTAGAGAGGAGGCTCAGCACTTGGTGTTTGTTGCAAGATGTTTGATGCGTCCTTGTCTACTAGGGCCCAGTTTAGATCAAAAAAATTGGTAAAATGAGCACTGTAGCATTTTTGTTGTTATTTGATAATTAGTATCCAATTATAGTCTAATTAGGCTTAAAAGATTCGTCTTGTGGATTTCATCTAAACTATGTAATTAGTTTTATTTTTTATTTATATTTAATGTTTCGTGCATATGTTTCCATATTCGATGTGATAGAGAATCTTGAAAAATTTAACGTTTTGAGAGGGAACTAAACAGGTTCGGCTCAGTATAAAGCTGATGACAAGACGCTTTGTCTTCGGGAAGGTGCAGGTGCAGTTAATGAGATTAAATAGTACCTCCGAGATCGAGATGAAGACAAGCAATCACCGCAATGGACACCAAGATTATTAACAACAATTTTGAGATTCCGTTCGGGTCTGATGATTTCCTTGAAGAATCCGATCGACTAAGATGCGAACTTTGTCGATATGGTCCAGAGGTTGCCCAAAGAGCAGGATAAAGATCATGAAAAAAGATTATATCTAGAAATATCAGTGAAGGAATTTGGGGTTGTTATGCTTACGCACATCCGGTGTAGAATCTCTCTTGGGAAACTTTGGATTGAAGGGAGTTCAAGATCTCGAAGATGAATGCATGCAACACTAGAGGAAACCAAACAATGGAAGGGGCCGAACCTCCCATATCGGCATAGGTGAACAAGGGGAATATGTCAGAGATATAGTCTGGCTATGTACAATGAGGATCGGGTGGAAAAGAATCACAAGGATTCTTTTGATTGCAGCCGTTTGATTCCCCATTCCTAAAAGACCGAGGAAAGAGATGTTTGCATCCTAAGCACAAGAATTCTTCTGATTGCTCGAAGGACCTTCTAAAAATTAAAAGATCGGGCCATGGAGGAATCGCTGGAGACCAGTATAGGAGAAAGAATCTGGGTAAGAAAGCCATCGGTAAGTTGCGGAAGATCAAGAGAAGGGGGCTATTTATATGGAAGTTCATGCAGGAGTCAAGAACCCATGATAGGAAACAGTATGCACATGAAGATAATCAGGACAAAGTATGAGTCCCATGACATACCAAGCCAAGGGGACACTGAGATCTCACATCAGTTTCCTTGGGGGCATCTATGGACTGGTGCGTCAGAATTCTGAAAGATGTTGTAATTTTGGAACAAAAGCCAGTATTATTTCAAAATTGGGGGTGTTGGTATTTCTTAACGTCTATAGATATTAATCCGCAAGCGTACGAAATTACAGTTGTTGCTTTCACCCAGAAGTATTCAGGGTATCGTATTTCCACAGTGAACGATAGTACTTCTTCTAGCTAATTCATCCAAAGACAACACAAGGGTAGAGTTGGAAAGGGTAGAGATGCATTCCTATGGCTTGGGTCTAAAGATAGATAAACCCTACTTCCACTTGCTTACTTCGGGCACCAGCTTATACCTGGTCTACCAGGTACCTCCGGTATACAGCTCTACGCCGAACCACCACGTGGGGGATTACAAAGGGACAGATAGGGCTGTCACCACCTGCCGCCTACCCCTCGTCCATATGGCTCGAGGCAAACGAAGGCGGCCTCTAACCTAGACACCACGTCTACGATAGCGACTACTGCTCTTAGTGTGTTAACAAGGGTTACCCATCAAGCGAGGTCCTTTTACCAGAGCACCCGTCACGAGGACGGACGACGAACCCGCAAACAAATACAAGTAAGATTAACTAATCAAAAGACTTAGAACCATATGAATCATGAATACTCACTTAGCGAGAAAACCCATTGAGGTAAATATCCATCGAGGTACAAGGAGGGGAAAGGTCACCAACAAGCCGGCTCCTCTCCGGGCTAAGCAGGGAGACACCGACAAGCCGGCTCTTCCCCGAACTCTTCCCTCACATCTCTCCTACTAACTCTACTAGCTACTAGGGCTAGGCCACTAGGGCCTAGGCCCTTTGGAGTGGAGCTCTAGCTCTCTCCCTTGCTGGTGCTCTCTTCCTTGAGGTGTGTGGAAATGAGGAGGAGGGGGCCTCCTTATATAGGTGAAGAGGGGAGGTGTATTCCATGGAATATTCCCTCTTTATGCCAGCAAACCACCTCCTAGTGCATTTATTGCACCGACGCAGCCAGTGACCGACTTGAGGACGCTAGTACAGAGCACCTGGACAAGGTTGGGACCGAGGCGAGGCACCACTGGAGCGCCCGCACCATGGGCGCGCCCACCCCCCTGGGCCCACTTGAGTCCATCTCAGTTGTGTACTTTGTTTCCATCTTGTAGAGTGGGCCTATGACGTGCACTCCTGCAGTTGGGCTGATTGGGTTCAGGTTTGGCCTTTTTCTCTCCTTACTTTGCTTGGACCAAAATGAAGAATGATAAGTTCTTTATATTTTACTTCTCTTTTGGCCCAATTAGGTATGTTTTCATGTTTGTCCCTGCAAAACAAGTAAAACAACAAAACTTGTGGAAATAATTAGCACAAAGCCCTATCTACTAAGTTTGATGTGTGTTTTGTGTAATAGTTGGTGGTATAAGTTATGCAATAAGGACCGTCAACAGGTGAAAGCTCTAGTTTGGTTTTGGTTAATTGATGAAACCCTAAGTGCAAACCTAGTTTATCAAGATGATTATGAGATAGGTAGCACTACTCCAAGTGATGAAGCAATGGCGAAGATCATGACAATGGTGATGGTCAAATGCTTAAACTCGGAAAAGAAGAAAGAGAAAAACAAAAGGCTCAAGGCAAAGGTATAAAATGTAGGAGCTATTTTGTTTTAGTGATCAAGACACTTAGTGAGTGTGATCACATTTAGGATAGATAGCCGTACTATTAAGAGGAGTGAAACTCGTATCGGAATGCGATTATCAAAGCACCACTAGATGCTCTAACTCATTGCATATGCATTTAGGATCTAGTGGAGTGCTAACACCCTTGAAAATGTTTGTGAAAATATGCTAACACTTGTGCACAAGGTGATACACTTGGTGGTGTTGGCACATCTACAAAGGGGATTCGGCGCTTTCGGGAAAATGAAATGCCTATTTTCTATTGCGCCGGATGCAAACTCTTATGGTTGGCACATTGGAGCAAGGGTGAAGAAGTTAGAAGTGAAAATGAGTTGATCGCGAAGACGCTGGCGTCAGTCAATTGACCAGACGCTGGGTCTGAAAGCACCAGACGCTGGTTTCTGCGTCCGATCAAACTGATGGGTCTGCACAGTACCGAGGGTATTGCACCGAACGCTGGTCTGTGTCCGGTCAAGGTGGACTGGACGCGTCCGGTCGAAAAAATATGCCTCGGGGAGCTTACTGGAAACGACCGGACGCTGGGGCTTCAGCGTCCAGTCAGTTTTATCGGAGCGTCCGGTCAGCTTCATAGCCGTTGAAATCTGACGAACAGCGTTTGAAGCTGGTGATGCGTGGCGTCCATCGGGCGACCGGACGCTGAGGGCCAGCGTCCCGTCAGTATGACCGGAGCGTCCGGTCAGAGCGCGTTTTGCCCAGTAAAGGGGTATAACGGCTCTATTTGATGGGGGCTCTATTTATAGCCCCATGGTCGGCTCAAGGGAGCTCTCTTACACATTTTCATTGATATAGCAACCTTATGAGCTTAGCCAAAGTCCTCCCACTCATCTCCATCATTGATTCATCATCTTTGCGAGATTGGGAGAGAATCCAAGTGCATTGCTTGAGTGATTGCATCTAGAGGCACTTGGTATTCGTGTTGTGCTGCGGATTTCGCTTATTACTCTTGGTGGTTGCCACCACCTAGACGGTTGGAGCAGCGGTGGAGGATCGGCACGAGTTGGTGATTGTTCGTGGCTATCTCCGGTGATTGTGAGGGGAGTTGTACCTTCCCCGACGGAGCGCCGAAAGGTAACTCTAGTAAATTGCTCGTGTTATTGAGTTACCTCACTTGTGGGTCGGTTCTTGCGGTGTCCAATTGTGTGGACGAGGTTTGTGAAACACCTCTTAGCCGCCGAACCATCAAGTGTTGGTCGACACAACGGGGACGTAGCGTGTTGGCAAACACGTGAACCTCGGGAGAAAATCGATTGTCTCTTATCTTTGGCATTCTTCCGGTGATTGGCTATATATTCATCTTGTGATTGGTTCATCCCCTACATGTTGGTATAATCACCTTACTCACTTATTTACATTCTTGCAAACTAGTTGACACAAGCTCTTTAGTGTAATTAGAATTGAGAGCTTGCTTTATTATTTATATTCATCTAGTTGAGCTCTTTAGAGTAGCAAGGTTGAGAGCTCTTAGTGAGTAATTACATAGCAAGTTTGTGTGCCTAAGTAATCATTGCAACTAGAATCGTTGGATAGGTGGCTTGCAACCCTTGTAGAGCTAGAGCAAGTTTGCTTACGCTATTTGTCATACTAATCAAATTGCTCTAGTTGATTTGTAGATTTTTAAATAGGCTATTCACCCCCCTCTAGCCATATTAGGACCTTTCAACAGGGGGCATGTGTTGACACCGGAATTTGGTAACGGGCCCGGCTCAGGATCCGCAAGGCAGAAGACACAGAAACAGCTGATTTCACTCCCATCGGCTAATTGAAGAATGGAAGACATGGATTGATGACATCAGCAGAAGATCTATGATGGCGACTAGAACGCGCGAAGGATGCGGAACCCTGTAGAAAGGGAATGATTAGGGCCCAAGTTATCTAATAAATTAGGCAATTGTCGTGCGCCAATATGGCAATCTAGAGCAAGTCGTATTCGACTTGGAGTCGTGTCAAGCCTCGGGTATAAATATAAACCCCCGGCCATTGTAAAAAGAATCCCATGATCAATACAACAACAAACCCTTCCGGCTCCAGCCAAAAAACCCCCTTTAGGAGTAGGAGTAGAAGTAGATACCCTAGCGTCACCTCCGGTCAAGTAGGGTTGCATCGGCGTCGACCGACCTCCGGCTTGCACGTAAGTACCATCAATGGCTTACATCTAGGTGTGAGCTAGTTATCAGCTCTATTAGGCATGGCGTCCTAGTAGATTCATTAAGTTACCGATGCTGCTTGCTTATCATGATCAATCTGTTATAGCATCATCACGTCGCCCGGTCACTACCGTTAGCTTTTGGCCTTAGATCTTTACGAATTCGATTGTCTTGCATGCCTAAACCGCTAAAATCAATCAAGATGGTCGTCTTCCTGCTAAAATCGGCTAAAAACCCCTCGGTAATGAGCGCCATAGCGCGCGCGAGAGAGGCTTATCCACCCACTGGTGCGTTAAGGGATCGTTTTAGAGCCGCTTGGCCGTTGGAACAGCTCTGTCTTGATGCCGAGGCGTGCACGTGCTTGGAGACGCTCACATAGCAAGGGTATGCTCCAGGGTGACGTAAAGCCGCGGGCCGTTCTAGACCAGCTTTGCGTTAGATCTGGACTTACCTGTGGTTGTTCTAGGATCACTGTGAGTCCGCCGGCCTCGAAGACCAGACTCGCTTTGACACCTAGATCTAACTACGGTTATGACAGGTAGCCCCGAACGTGTCCTATGAACCCCTTATCGGCTAATTAGCTGATACGGTCGTGCTTTCACTCGTAGCGTGTGTACATGCGTCTATTTAGTTGCGAATGGGTTTAGGGTTGGTGTGAAGCCGCTTGGCCGTTGGACCAGCTTCGCCTTGATCTTAGATTTAGGAACAGCTAATATGTTTAATTGTTGGTAGAGCTAGCAGATTTATTCAGGTTCGTTGGCGCCCGCCGGCCTTTGAGACCAGGTGCCCTCAGATTTGTGTAGGTTTGTGTAGGCTTGCTGAAGCCGCCGGCCTTTTAGACCAGCTTCAGTAGAAATGCGAGCTCTCTCGGTGGTTAATCTAGAACATGCACATATTCTACCATTTACTCGTATCGACTAAACTCAATCGACTAATGAACTATCGCTTTACATGGCTATCTGAATAGCTGTTTCAGTTTACTCTTTACATTCTATCTGTGCTCTCATGCTAAGGCGTCGACTCTCTAGTCGATTGCCTCCATCACTTGCTCCTGGAGCCGTACACTGGAACTGTCTGGTAACAAGACCGACATGTTCCGCCTTGTGTTACTGACTCGTTTGTCTCCTTGTCAATTGCAGGGTCAAATTGACTGGCACGCCGGCAACCCGATCCGCCCAAGGCGACCCAAGGTCTAGGGATCTACCAGCCCCGGTGCTCCCCGCGGATCCCAGCGAGGCCTCTGAAGACGTACGGCGCGAGCTTTTCGTGTCGACACAAAGCGAAGAAGCGCGGGCGACGGCCACAGCACGAGAGGACGAACAGCGAGACAAGGACATCGGCGAATGAGGACAGAGCACGCACGACGAGCAGGACAACTACGCGCGAAGAAGAGGTCGAGAGCAAAGTTTCCCAGGAGCGGATCGGAGAGGAGCAGCCGGATACGGGAGACCGGCACGGCCAACGCCTCCGGCACCGGCGCCAGCAACGGGCGACTACCCCAGCGAAGACTCCAACATGAGACAAAGGAAAGTGACGCCGGGGAATAATTTCCAGAAAGAACAAAAGCAGCGGGATAATTAATTCGAACCAACAGCGACACGGAGACGACACACACAGAAGAGAAATTGGCAGCACGAATCTTGAAACAATCAGCACCGTACAGAAAGTGGATGAAAACGCACAACATAATCTGCTAGAAGATAAATAGAAATTCCGTTGATTAATTGGCTGTGTGCATTTCCCTAAAAAAAAAAGGCTGTGTGCATGTGCTACGATAATTGGATACCGGAGCCGGAGCGAGCTGCATCTGGACCGTGTTGCATGCTTTGTGTTTACGAGTGCAATTTGGCTTTATATTATCGTGTGTTTCTCAGTTTTCTTAAAGAAAACATCAAAATTAATTAACCGTGAGGGGAGGATGTTTGTTGTAGTAGATCCTGACGGCTTGCTTTCTGTTTTTTGAGAGCTTACATCTACGACGGGCCAGGTCATGACCGGAACTAGAGTGAATTTGGAATTAACAGTTTTTGAAAGTTGAATGATCCCGGTATTATATTACTTTAAGAGTTCTTGAACCTAGGTGAGAACCTAGAAAAAAAACACCATTTCACCCATTTCTAAACATTATTTCCCATACCAGGAATGTTTTTCTTTGCTTAGAACTTTTCCTTGTTTGATTGAAACGTTTTTTGCTTGGTAATCATAACCATTTCTATTTGTTCATAACACGATTTCTTTTTCATATAGACTCATTAACATTTCCATGAAGCTAGAAAACTTTCAAAACAAGCTATTATTATTATGTTTGCACATACACATCTTGTGAAAGATTTTTCTTTCATTTATCTTCCACTTTTCAACAAATGAGAAGTTGCCACGTCACATGGTACAACAAAGCACAAATAAAAAAATAGTACATGTAAATCACATGACACAGGTATTGAAAGATTTTTATGGGAGTTATCTTCCACTTCTAGAAAACAAATCCAGAAAGCACGAACTGTTATTTAGGTGACCACAAATCTTAACAACATCTGGACCATAAAATAGTGGAACAAAACATAAACAAGAATCTCGTAGAAGATATTTAGAAATCCCGTTGAACAATTCTTGCCTACTCGTAGAACTGGCACACTTTTATTTAGAAAAACTGAAAATGTTTACATAAGCTTTTGCAAGGGCCCACTACATGGTGGGCCTTCTATGGGTAGGAGAGATAAATCCAAACCGCGCCAAATGGTTGCCGAGGTAGAGTTGCGCGGCTTCTCCGGACGACACTTGGACTAGCTAGGCATGCTTTGGCACTTGGCAGATGATCCAACCCTGCCTCTATAGTACAACATGTATGCTCCTACGCTCTACATGTAAACCAGTGTCTTGTCTTACATGCACTCTCCAATGTACATTTGCAGTCGGTTCGACTGCTTGTAGGCTCTGGCCTACATCGACCGGGTGCACTCATACGCACCCTTTGCCCATCAACGAATGTTTTGATGGGACTTAGAAGGCCCACTTTGGAAGAAGGCCTTAGCGCCTAGAAATCGAGCCGAGAGGATATGTTCTCACCCAAGTCACTCACACTTGGGGGCTCGACTAGGCCTAAGTGGTTTAGCTATTAATTTTAGTGTTAATGGATCAAAACATGACCTAAATGGGTGCTATTGTATAACATGTTGGGAGTTCTAAATAAAAAGGTGAAAAGTGAGTCACATGCTCACACGCACGTTGTGACACGTGCTTTATCAGGGACATAACACAAGTGGTGCAGCACCAACGAAAATTTTGTAGCTCCAAACTAAAAACAATTGTGCACACAAAGAATTAGGAATGCGTTGATTTATTGTGAGAGGAAAATACCGTGCAACAGCTGATTTGTACGGCTGATAAGCTGAAGCGAACATATTGATAACAGCGCGGGTATTTTTTTCCGTAAATTTACCACGATTTCCGAATTTTTTCTTCTTGGTGTTGAAATATTTTGGACAACAGAGGGTTTAGCAAAAAACAAACAAAAAAAAAAAACCGGCCTCGTTTACTGTAAGGGAGGGTCTTTCTGTAAAGCTGCACGCGCCTGTGGCACGGACGGCCGCCCAATTCGGGCGACGTGGCCCGTTCCCCCGGCGCCGAAAGGCCCTCGCCTCATCCAGACGCCAACCCTAGCAACCGAGAGCGGGGGGCGCGGGGTAGGTAGCGCACGGCGGCCACTGATTCGAGTAAGCCGGAGGCGGCGGCGAAGGAGGCAGCTCCTCTGGGGCGGAGTAGCGCGTCAAGGTGCTGCCCAAGCCCAAGGTCGACATGCCCCGGAAGAGGAATCTGGTGAGTAGGCTGCTGTTTCGGTTGCGTGCTTGGGGTTGTTAGGTTTTCCGTTACCCATCAATCGATTGAAATCTCGTTTATCCATCAATCGCCAAAATCTCTATTACAAAAATGAATGAATGGGATTTGGGGTTAGGAATTAGGGGATCTGGGGTCGGAAGTTACCTGTGACTTGCAGGCCTAGAAGGAGCTCAGGGAGGCTCGCCGGCCGGCGGTGGAGGCGCCGCCGGAGCCGGGCAGTGGAGGAACCCCAGTGGGCGGCGGAGGCGGCAGGGGTGTCTGGCCCTGACGGAAGCCGAGGGGAGGTGGTGGTGGCGGGGGGGCTCCGCGTTGGGCGTCGGCGGTTGGTGTATCGCACATGAAGATGAAAGCAGGAAGAAGAAAGAGAGAAAGGAGATCCAGGTCTGGATGGACTGTTGGATCAATGTCTAATGGTTATAGACGTTGGTTAAGAGAAAAATTAATTTTCAATCGATTGCCACCGAGACACTTCCTTTGCGTTTTGATAATTCGTATCCCCAAATAGGGAGCGTTGGTCCTTAACTGATTAGCTCGCGGACAGCTTCACTTTTGATTGGTGCTTGCATTGCTGGGATTTTTTTTTTGGTAGAAAATGGGGGATGTTGGTTCCGTTCTTCTGCTAGTGATGCTCAAATGCGCATCTCACTGTTTATATGAGTATGTTATTAACACTTGGTTTGACTATTAGTTTGTTCTCATGTAAATAGGAAACTGGAATGCTTTACCCCGTGGTATTAGAGAATTCGTGACTGATGAAAATTTTTTAAGCCCGTGTGCGTTCTGCTGGTCAACCTTTTTCCAAGTCTGGTGCTAGCAATTGCTATGTCAGTCGAGGAGCATGCCAGATTAGCACTAGGTTTATGGTAGTGTTGGAAGATGATGAGTCAGCAACATGTTTCTGGCATGCTGACTCAGAACATATTCATTGTTGCACAACAGGTGCCATGTTCTATTTGCAGCCTTTTTTTTTTCCTTCTTTTTATGACAGCAGTTTCTTCCTATTGGAAGCAACCGCTATGACTGTTTTCAGAAGTTGTCATTATGATTAGAATTGTGATCTTGTATGATGGCCTTGCTATTTTGATTAGTGTGTGTTTTGACTAATGGTTTGTATTCTGTTCAGGAGGATCTGTGGTGGTCTGTTTTTCCTATTGGGACTGAGGTTTGTTCCCATCCCTTTTTTTTCGCAATGTGTATGTTAGTCGTGCGCACTTGGACATATTATATAGCTTAAGCTGTACACATTTCCTTGCCTTGAACAACTTATAGAACTTGGCTTGTCATCTGCAGTGGGAAAGCATTGATATGATAAAGGAATTCAACTGGAACTTCGAAAATTTAGAGGTATGATAGTCAAACTTAATCTTGTAAGATTTACCCCCTTTTTGAATGTTTAACTTCAGCATACAGTGATATGTGGTTGTTGTTGATGAGCAGAAAACACTAGAGGAAGGGGGTGAACTATATGGGAAGACGGTTTACTTGTTTGGAAGCACCGAGCGTCAGTAACTAAGTATACTTGGCACTCAGCTGTTTCTAAAGTTGATTTTGCTACAGTTGATCCTTGATACATGTTTTGTAATGTTGATAATATTTCAGTAATCTGTTTCTAAAGTTAGTTTTGCTACCGTTGATTCTTGATACATGTTTTATAATGTTGGTAATATTTCGTAATCTGTAGCAAAGTAGGGTTATCTGGCCATAAATTTACTGATGTTTGTTTTAAGTGCTATTAGTCTGGTTTAGTGAGATTCAACAATTGTATTTGTGTATCACTTTATATATTGTATGTAAAGTGGCTTTAGTGTCTGCCATCTTCTTATTTCCATACTAGTTTTACACCTATTGAATATTATTCCATACAAGTCAAATTGGCTCCTCTTGGTGTGCAGCACAACTATCGGATGTTAATGGTGAATTGAAGATCATACTTGTTCCTGTTGTAGTTGCTGTAAGTTCTCATCCACTCTCTTGGCCCAGCATCTAACACCATTATATTTACATTTTGTGTTTCAAAGCGAAACATGTTAGTAGGAAAAAAATGTACAGCGGAGAATGGTCTTGCAGTTGTACAGCTGAACCTTTAGCTCATGTCTACATCAGATAAACAAATCAGCAGTTCTGTTTATACCTTTTGCATTACTTAAAAACATACCATCTTTAGTATATTATTGTTTACGATTTTTATGTAGAATTATTAATTGCACAGGATGAAAATTTATGTATCAGCTTTTAAGTTTAGAAAGTTGCTACAAGCTTTTGAAAATAAAAGGAGTAAGAAACTCTATTTATTTTGTCAGTTGATGTTACCAAGAGAATTATCTTAGTAGGAGCATTTATTTCCTTCTATTGCTGTTGTTCAGTTATGATTCTGTTTTCTCTCTCTAAGATTTCCTGTTAACTTGTCAAAAATTATTTGGCTGGTGACCTTGTCTTGCTCTTCACTGATGTTTTTTACCCTAACATGCAGTATCAAATATTTGTCATATTTGTTAATTTGATCAAATGCTTGTTTAAGGCCTATGATCTGGATGGTCTGTCTTGTTTAGCAGTTGACATGTTCAATTTTGCAGGTTGACTGTCCTTTTCCTCCATCAGATAAGATTGGCATAAATTTGGTTCAAACGGGAGAAGAAGAAATAGTACCAATGAAAAAGATGAAGATGGCATGGGTGCCTTATGTTCCTCTTGAGGACTGGTACTGTTGCGTTACTTATATCGAGCAATATTTGTTGCCTTTTGTTTTCATTCTTTATATCCCTGCTTTTTCCCTCTACTTTGTAACTTATTTTGCTCACCTTGCTATTGCTTTGCCTACAGGTTTGGCAGGATTGAACGTTTGAAAACAAAAATCTTCACTCTCTGTTGCACCCAGCGGAGGTGAGTTTTATGAATTTATGCTTTCAGAATTTCATGCTTTAGGTACATATTTATTTCTGTTGCTTATATGTTTCCAGGCATTTTCATTCTCATTCAATGATGTGCTATATTTCCATTACCACTAGTTACGATTACTAAATCTCAGGTTTATACATTTACAGGTCTGCGCTGAAGCATATGAGAACTGAGAGAGCCAACAAGTTCAACTACTGCACGCCCTGTAAGCTGAATTGGGTTTATTTTTTTAGGCCTGTATTATGCTTCTCTAGTAATATCTATTTTTTTACCCTTTTTGCTTTATGATCCTTTGAATACCCCTTACCATTAGAGAGGTTCCACTGTTGTTATGTTGTACCTATCTTTGGCACGTGTCATGCCAAGATCATGAAAACCAAACCATCCAAAAGTGTGCATAATTCTGCAGAACTGCAGCCACTATTAGTTGAATGGTTGCAATGCAATTCTTCGTCTTGGAATGATGCCCTTTTCCCTAATCAAATTGTTAATTCATTGAAGTGGCAGTTGAAGAAACATGCCTGCAAACACATGCAATGGCTTTTAAACTTGTTTTTTTGGTTGACTGGTATTCCGTTTTACAAATCATAATGGCATCATATTTAGTAACACCAGTTTGAATTATATCCTGGTTGCTTTCTAGTAATTTGATGGCACATAATATCCTGTCCTAAGCGAATCTCTCTTTTATTCTCCTTTTTCTTCTGAGGGATAAATTTCTTCTTTTCATTTTTTGCACTTTGGTGCATATTTGCTTGGCCTTTAGTGCTGTTCGCACCTTGACGGTTAGCATCTCTAGAGCGTGCAGATTTTCAGGTCATGCTATTTTCAGAAAGTACTCAGTGGTGCCTATGTAGCAGCATGTAATGCTATGTAGCAGGGTTGCGCCTAGTGCCTAAGAACTGCCAGGATGGAATTGTCAATCACATTCTAAGACATTATAAGCACGAAAAGATTGCTAAGAACTCAAAATGACCCAACACTCACTGAATCCTGTTTGGCACAATCCACTCTCAGATATGTGCCCATATCCTAGAGCTGTTCTACTAGTTGATCACTCGATTTAAATTTATATGGCATTAGTTGTTTAATGATATCATTCTCTGTAGGGTAATCTCATCGGCATATGAACCTTGTTTAATATCTTGCAGATTACATGCCACTAAATCCTCCTGAAGATGAAGATGGCACAGTTGTCAGCGTCATATATCCTCTAGAACCCCCGGTAAGCTTCCTTTAAGTGTATTATTGCTGTGATCTAGTCTGCTTTAGTCTGTGACGTGATCATCAGTCGATGAGGTCATGGTTTTTGTCCGGTACTGGTGACATGCTGCCATTGCTGTTGCTACATAAGGCGATCTCGTGCTGTGGGGGCCCCTCATCTTCCATTGCTAGTATCTGATCATGCGCATTGCTTCCGTTTTGTCTTAAATGTTGTCACCTGTTTTGTAGTATGTTGGATGCTTGACCTAAGTTGTTCCTGTCACAATTTGATGGTGCAAAACCCAAGTGGATGGGTGGGTTGTTTGAGGTTTCCTTCTGTTGATAATAAAGCAACAATAAAATCTGCTTAGCCTGCTTTCCACTTTGTAGTTATTGTATTTCTATTTCAAACACTATTGGCAGAAGTGCACTCGTGCATCCTAATTAATTCTCCAGGTCTGGTTTCAAGTAGCTGTAAATTGTTCATACATTAATGTTTACCTTGTGCTGCTTGTTGCAGATAATTTGTGATTTTGACTTGGAATGTGATTCTTACGAGGTTTGTAAGGAATTTCAGTTGTTCTACTCTGATGTACAATGCTACCTATGAAAGGACATCCATGTTGAATCATATCATGTTGCAATGCAGGATTTAGCTGATAAGATAGTCAAAGCTGAGGGGTTGCCAGAGGATGAGAGGGAAAAAATTGAGGTCACTAATCTCTTCTTGATCAATTATACACTCTAAAGTGAGCATTGTTTTACAGCAGTAACTCCCTTCCTAATTTTGCTGCCACGTTTCTTTGACAGAAATTTCTAAAGGAGAAGGTTAAACAAGGGAAAATAAAACTGAAACAGGTCCATTTAACTGAAATATTTAATCAGTTTCCAAGAGATTTGATGCTTTACAATATTCAATATTCCCCAAAACTTTTTCTGCAGGCTGAAGAAGCCAGGAAGAAAGCTCTTGAAGATATGGACCCTAAGCAAAGAGAGGCATTTGAAAACATCAAATTTTACAAATTCTATCCTGTGAAAACCCCGGATACACCTGATGTTAATGTGAAGGTATGAAGTTGTTCTTCAGTGCTCATTACTTTAAATGTATCTGAACCTGCAACACTAGATTTAACTTGGTATTTACTATTGTCTGCAGTCGAGGTACATCAACAAATATTATCTCAAGGCACATTATCTGACGTAATGGTGTTCCTGATGTCACATGTTTGCTAAACTGTGATTAATTAATCTATCCAACTTGAAGAGTTCTTGTTATAGAAGTTTCTGGAAGCTGGGTAGATCAGCTCGGTGACATAAGAGTGTAGTCTCGTGTTGGTCCATTAGATACAATGTTGCATCTGAACTCAGTTGTAATAGAGCTACTGTCACTTGTCTGGACAACCCTGAGCATCCCGTAGGCATCTGAACTCTCTTTGCTGACATCCGGAGCATGGATTGTTGTGTAGTACGTCCGGTATTGGATTGAAGGGGAAAACAATGGATCCACGTCCGGTATAACTAGTCGTTGGTGAAGTTGCTTTAACAGTCGCATCAGCACGGAGAGGGTACCATTAGCACGAGGGAACAAATACAGCGAGGGTCCCTGTTTTTGCATCTTAACCTTCACCTTCCTTGTATAAAAACAAAACTAAAGTAACCTTCTTTGTATATGGCCTTGCATGTACCTTACTGTGTATGTATGAATACGCTGATAATTGAGATGTAAATAACCATGCAGTTAATTATTAGTTTTACTCTGATGCTACCAACTCCTCATTCTGCGTTGACCAATTCGTATCGCTCTAGTAGTTGACGATGGGCCATCAGTGGGCCGGGCCTAAAGTTGACACAAATAATCACTATCCGTGCCGATTCATAAAGATGAGCCAGCACAAAGACCATCCATAAGCCTCCTCGTGCAGGATGTCAACAAGGGCACATAATTCTCTCCCAACAATAAATAACTATCCCTGTTGAGCGTTTTCAAGAGTCTTCGTAAACTTAATTCACATATATCCTCATAAATTATAGGGTGCATCCTAACAAAAAATATCACTACAAGTAGTTCTCTCCCCAACAATTTTCTCAGCTGAGATAACATATACACCTTGTTTGCTTCCACTGAAATTTAACTTATGTTGCTGTTTATGTTAATTTGTCGTGAGAGGATAAACATTATGTTACCTTGTTACGTTGCTGCTTATGTTGCAGGTTTAGAATTGTATTTACTTCAAAAGACAAATGGATAAACATTATAAGCATAAAATATACTTAGAGGGGCAAAGACAAATTAAGCATGTTGATGGTGTCGGGTACAAATATACCAGGTACCCTAAGAGGAATGCTAAGACTATATCCAGCCACTGTCCATACGGCCCAACGAAAGGGATCCGATGGAAAAGGCCCACTAAGGCCCACGAAGGGGGGGGGGGGACGAGCTTATGCCAGCCCAGAACCCCTCGGGCACAACTGAACCCTCGGGCGATAGTTTCCGTCTCGCCCGACCCCCGTGACGTCATCACACGTCACCACTACCGAGACCCCAAGGCCTCGGGCGCAGATGGGAGGATTCTTCTCATCCAAGCCGTCCAACGGGTCCCGCTAACAGTGACCGATCCTATCACGGTAAGGCGGAAACAGTGATGGAAGACGTGGCCACGCCATCGATAAGACCACGGTCACGTCGCCCACGACGCCACTTTTTCACCACGATGCCGCCACGTCCCACAGTAATGGGGTTAACCGGCACTATGTTGCCTAACCTGTCCACTGTGCGAACCACCCCCTCCATCGACACAAATCACGGTGCACCACTCCGCTGGTACGAACGTCATCGAGACACCGGGTCAAAGCATGGCTCGGCACGCCTCAACAGTAGACGGAGAGGCGCCGACACGACATCCGCTCCACGCCGCTATAGCGAGAAGGACACTTTTCACTCCGAGAAGCAAGGAAGACAAGGCCCGAGCCTTATTTTTCGTTTTCTTCTTTCTTCTTTCCATAGCACGTCTTATGTAACCCGACCCCTCCCCTTATGCCTAACACTCACTCCATCGCACAACAAGGCTAACACTCACGCCCAAATCGAACACACATACACAAAACACCACGCACGAGACTTGGGAACGCTCCCTCTCTCAACTCTTGTATCCCCTACTACAAGCACTCCGGTGCAGGGCAACACGATCGTCATGAACTGGACGTAGGGACGTTCTGTCCGAACGAGTATAAACCCCGTGTCCGCTCTGCACACCATCGAGCCCTTAGACGCACAGATCTCACTCACTCATCGCTCTGTCCGAACCAGTATAAACCTTGTGTCCGCTCTGCACACCATCGAGCCCTTAGACGCGCAGATCTCACTCACTCACGCGATTCGAGATAACGGGAAGAATGCTAGGTAGAATTTGCTTCGCAATTCTTCCCACTCTCCGTTTACCTTTCCTACGTTGTGGTCGTACCATTGTCTCGCTCTCTCATGAAGAGAAAAGGGAAACAATTTCCAACGCAACATTTCTTATGACATGCCCGCAATGGTCAAGCACGCACAGAGTTGCTCAAACTCCCATAGGTGTTGATATGGGTTTTCATAATCCAAACCTGAAAAGGCTTGGTCTTGAACCATGGCTATAAAACCAGGGCAGAGCTCAAAACTAGAAGCTATGATTGGTTTCGAGGATTGTGTGGGTTCTATGAGCTCGCCCTTTGGAGTGGACAGGTTGGCAATGGTTGTGTGCTCCATAAGAAAAGAAAAGAAGACTGTTTTTGGTATTTTTGGTTAACTCAAGTTTCATGGGTCGACTAGGCTCAGAGAATAACTATAACAACCGTCCCCGGCAACGGTGCCAGAAATGCTTGTTGGTGTTTCTTAGCGAAAGCAGTGTTATCCGTAAGGGCACAGAAATACCGTTGTAGCACTTCACCCGGAAGTATTCAGGGTATCGTATATTTCACAAGGATGGTTTGAATAGGTAGTCTCTAATTCTAGTTAACCCTATGAACAAGAGAAGGATAGCTGGGGTAGCGAGGATATCTTAGGGTAGCTTTACTAAGGTTAGATACCGCTATTGTTATGCTTCACTTTAGGCACCGGATATAACTTGGTCTGCCGGGCTATGCCGGCTTCTAGCTCTACGACGTACCCAAACGTGGGGGAATACAAGGGACGAACAGGGCTATCACCACCTACCCGCCTACCCCTCGACCATGGAGCATGAGGCAAATGAGGGCAACTTCTAGTCTAGACACCACGTCTACACTATCGGTCACAGTTCTAGCGTCGGCCAGGAACTTCCGTCTTTATCAGGAGTCCTCTACTAGAACCTCCGCCACGAGGACGGACAACGAACCCACAAAGTATAATGATAATGATAAATCACTTAGAAAAGTATTACTAGAAGAGTATCATGACTTTCTTACCCAAAGTGGTAATCCAGCCGTAGAGGTACAAGGGTAGCGGGTACCGACAGATCTGGCACTCCGACTACTCGGCGGACTTCAAGAGGCACCCACTTAGGAAGAGGGGTGGACAATTCCACCCTTCTCCTCTTGCCCTCACTCACTCCCTATTCTAGTGCTAGCTAGGCTAGGCTTGAGGCTCCTCCTCTTCTTGCTCAAGTGTGAGCTTGAGTGTGTAGGTTGTGTGTGAGAGTGAGGGGGTGAGGGCCTCCTTTTATAGCAGGTTGGGGGTTGAGTAGGCGTCCAGGTTCTCTGAATCAGCTAGCACACCCCTACACTGCCATCCTGCACATTTAATGTGCCGACACGTGCGAGGTGGGCCTGAGGGGCGCCAGCCAGGGCGTGGCCGCGCCAGGGGCGCGCGCGTGCCTATGCTGGGCCGCCTCGGCTTGGCCTGGAGTTGGCCCATGTGGTGTGCTCGGCCTGGTTTGCTTGGAGGTGATGGGCTTAGGCATGTTTTGCTTGATGGGCTTGTCATTTCATGTGGATTTTGTTCTCTTTTTGGCCCATCTTGAATGTATTTCCATATATACCTGCAAAACAAGAGTATCCACCAAAACTATGGAATTTGTTAGTAATAAACCCTATCTACTTTGGTTTTGGTGGATTTTATGCAAATGTTGGCGGTGTTGGTTTTGTGTTAAGGACCGCCAACAATCATGCTTCAACTTCAACAATACCGAGAACGACAATATTCTCTCTAATAGATTTGATATGAATCTTCTGATAAAATTAATCTTGCCGATCAAGGATTGAAGCTCGGTCTTATTAGTTGGTGGTACGGCTTTATCAATAGCATCCATGCTCTTCTGATCGACTTCAATTCCTCTTTCATGGACCATGAAACCCAAAAACCGTCCCGCTGAAACACCAAATGTACACTTGTTTGGATTCATCTTTAGACCATATTTCCTTGTACACTCAAGAGTCGTTCTGAGATCTTGAAGATGTTCTTGGTAACTCTTAGACTTGACGACCACATCATCAATATAGATCTCAACTATTTTGCCGATCAACTTATGGAATATAAAATTCATAGCTCTTTGATAAGTTGCACCGGTATTCTTCAAACCAAATGTCATTACCACCCACTCATACAATCCCAAAGAACCAGGGCATCTAAAGGTAGTTTTGTGAATATCCTCCTCTGCCATAAAGATCTGATTTTACCCTGCATTGCCTTCCATGAAACTGATCACTTTATGACCAGCTACAGCATCGACCAGCATATCGGCAACTGGCATGGGATAACCATCCATGGGGGTAGCCTTGTTAAGTCCCTGAAGTCTATGCATACTCTCATCTTTCCATTTTTCTTGTACATAGGGACCACACTTGATATCCATTCTGCATATCAGCACTGTCGTATGAAATTAGCCTCATATAATCTGGTAATTTCTGTTTTCACATCTTCCATAATCTGAGGCTTGAGTCTTCTTGGAGCTTGCTTGAATGGCCGATATCTAGACTTGATTGGCAAGCGATGCTCTACAATTGAACAATCAAGACCAGGCATCTCATGATACTCCTAGGCAAAACAATCTCTGAATTCTTTCAATAATTCTATCAAGTTTAATCTGAACTCAGGATCTATCTTCTTACTGATATACGTCGGCCTAGGTCTATCACTAGGTCCAATATCCACTTCTTCCATCTCATCAGCCGACGTAAATCTTTTGTCTAGCTTGCCTTCAGTATCATCAATTGGAGAATCCATTAAAATAAACTCTCTGAGCCGATTGCTTGTATCGGCTGTTGGCCGTCATCGTTGAGGCTGACGACGCCTTCTTCCCAAGTCTTTCCGGAGAAGCATTTGATTTCTTCAAAGTTCCATCTAGATGGTTCGGCTAGTGCAACACTAACAAAGGTATCAGCCTGAACCACTTCAATGGCATCCCCTATCCATTGGATAATACATTGATGCATAGTGAACGGGATGCAACAGTTGGCATGAATCCAATCATGACCAAAGGAGAAGACTGTAAGCACCTTTTCTGTCGATGACAAAGAAAGTAGTCAGCATGGTCTTACTCCCAATTGTCAATTCGACATTAATTGCCCCCCTTGTGTCAGATGTCTTTCCACTGAAATCCTGAAGCCTAACATCTATCTTCAATAGGTCATCATCTCCTTTTCCAAGCTTTCTGAATGTGGTGTAAGGCATTAGGTTAACAACAGCTCCTCCATTGACTAACATCTTGGTCATTGGTTTTCCATCAATAAAACCCTTGAGATATAAAGCCTTCAAATGCAGATGCTTCTCTGGCTTATCGAATGTCGCACTTTCTGCCTAGAAAACCAACTGCGCAGCAGACTCCTCTTCATCTTGATCCATGGGAGCTCTGAACTCTGCTGGCAATATGAATATTGCATTAGCCGATAGAGCTTTCTTACCGGCTGTCGGCTTAGGTCGCCAAACTTGGTGTCTATTTTCTTTCAACTCCCGATTCCTTAGGCGCTGAACTCTTCTCTTCTGGCTTCTGGTTAATCCACCTGGACACCACTGACCATCTTGCCAGACATACTCCTTCTCCTCTATAAGGTCCTAAATGGCTAGAGGGGGTGAATAGCCTTTTCAAAATTCTACAAACTTTACTCAACAACAAAGTTAGTACAAAAGATGGCGAAGCTAATTCTAGCACTAGCACAACTACACTATGCAAGCCACCTAAACAACTCTAGTAGATATGAAGGCTATAATCTCTAAACCACACCAAAGAGGCTAAGTCACTACTTACTCTACTCCTAGGTGAAAGAGAAACGCTACACAAACTAGGAACTAGAAACTACAAGAGATAACAAGCTAAGCAACTAGCAAGGTAGACAAGTAAAGGAGTGAGGATGTATTGTAATATCGACGTTGATGAGAAGAGATATGTCCAATGAACCAATCAATCAACACAATCACATACACAAGATGAAATCCTCGGCAAAGAGATGACACAAGATTTTTTTACCAAGGTTCACTTGATTTCCGGCAAGCTAGTCCTCGTTGTGGCGATGCACCCACTTGATGGATCGTGAGCTAATTGACTATCAAGAGTCAAACCCTCAGCGGGTGCCGCACATCCACTCACAAGATGGGGATCCTCCAAGCCACGAGCTCCACTAGAGTAGCCAATTCGTGAACTCCAGCGGGGAAGGCTCAAGAACCACTCACAATCACTTGGTGAGGCTCGGAACAATCTCTAATCACGAGCTCAACACCACCGCTGCTCCAAGCCATCTAGGATGTCGGGAAACACCCAAGAGTAACAAGAAATCCGCAGCCAACTCAAGAATCAAGAGCCACTAGATGCAAATCACTAAGCAATGCACTTGAATCTCACTAGAGTATGCAACTAAGCAAGGAGATGAGTGGAGGGGAAGTTCTCTAGCTCAAAGTATGTCTCAAGTGTTCAAAAAGTCTAGAGAGAACTCCCAAATCCGGCCAAGCAACTATTTATAAGCATCCCCAAAGAATAGAGCCATTAGGCTTGAGATGCCGCTCTACGCGCGTTGACCGGACGCGCTGGTCTGATCGACCGGATGCGGCCAGCGTCCGGTCGCACCAGCATGACCTCGCACGATGCTCGCCATGTGTCCCTTTTTGAATTTCGCTCATTAGATTTCCAACGGTCACGAAACATTACGCTCTCAGGTAACGTGTGACCGGACACGCTCCACGCCACGACCGGACGCGCTGATCGCACAGCGCCCGCGCCCACGAGCCAGTGACCGGACGCGCCGCAAGACAAACCGGACGCCACAGTGCCAGAGTCCGGTCATTTCCAGTAAGCTCCCGCTCACGACCAGATGCGCCCGGTCGATCGTGACCGGACGCGCCACAGCGACCGATCGACCTCGCGCTCTTTGCGGTTTCTCTAGGGCTTGACCGGACGCGCCGGTTGCAAACCCTAGCGCCCCGCGCCGCGCACAGCAGCTACCACTGACCGGACACGTCTAGTCAAGCCAAGACCGCGTCCGGTCACCCCAGCATCCTCCGTTCACCTCCGTTTCTATCCATGATGACTTAGAGAAAATCTCCGCCACCGGCGTAGTGGAAAACTAGGCATTTCACTTCCACAAAAGCGTCAAATCCCAAACCCCTCTCTACCCCTCTCTACCGCTCAAACTCCATCGCCTTCACAAATGTGCTAACACCACCAAGTGTTCACCATCTTGTGCTCGTGTGTTAGCATTTTCTCAAATATTTTTCAAGGAGTTAGCATCTCACTAGATCCTAAATGCATATGCTCAAGAATATGGACTTAGTAGCACTTGATTCATGAGATGACCATGATTGCCCCTCTTGATAGTCGGCTATCAATCCTAAACCCGGCCAATCACTTCTCTACTTATCTTTAGACCGGCAAAAGAGAATCCTATGATTATACCTTTGCCTTGATCATCTCATTCCTTGTACATCACCTATGTGCATGTTCACCATCATCTTTATCTTCATGCACTTGCGATCTTATGGCCATCACCATCATGCTCCTTGCTCCTTCACCACATGTGTTGCTACGCCTAACTCAATTCACTTGACACAATGACATTAGCAACTTGGTGTCATTAATTACTAAAACCAAACTTGGGCTTTCATCCTCACAATCGGCTAAATCTTGTTCAACCACTCTTTTTCCAAGCCGATCATGAACAGATTAATTCCTTTTTTATGCGCCGACCCATGTCCTGTGGATGATCTAAACGCTCATACACAGACCGACAGTTGGTTCTAGATTACCTATACCCCTTGTACTGGTTACTACATTCGGGACAATCATCCTGGTTAGGCAATTTCAACCCTTCATTCCAACAATATCTGAAGAAAGGAGAATTCCAATGTGTTTCATCTTGCTTTCTCTTGTTCCTCTCTCCATCTTGTCGGAGTCTGTCATCTTTTAGCCATCTCTGATAACCTTTCTCCTTCTAACATTGTCACTTGTTCAACAAGATTCGAGAAGTCGGTCGCCTTCGCATGGCACTAGCTTTTGAGGTTTCAGCTTCATCAAATTGGCTATTTTGCCGATACCGCCTTCTCTGGACTTCTCGGTACTCCTCAACAGTCATCTGTGACTCTGGATCTACTGCTCCAGACTTCTTAGCCTTCTCTGAAGTAAGTACCTTGACTTTTCCTGCTAACAACATAGCTGAAATCATATTCTGAGGAAAAGGATGATCTTCAATATCCATCTTCTTGTTCTTGTCTAGACCAATCTTTCCCTGCTCGATGGCTCTCTGAATGCGATCTTGAAAGACCTTGCATTCGTTAGTATGATGGGTACTAGTATCATGATACTTGTAGTACCTCCTTCTTTTAAGCTCTTCGGCCGAAGGTATCTTGACCTGCTATTAATTTGACATGTCCTTTTTCAAGCAGCAAATCAAAGATCCTATCAACCTTGGTGACGTCGAAGGCATATCTATTACTGACATCATTATCATCAGCCTTCAACCATGGCAGGAACTCTACGTGTTTCCAAGTCCACTCAACTATAGCCACTTCTTCTTCTTCATCAGACGAGCTATATTCATCATAGATTGCAACATTTCCACTCTTCTACAATCTACTGCTGCGTGGAGTTGAATATTTGCTCTGGGACTCAATACTGGCTATCCGATTAGCCAACATTCCTAGGTTCTGGAATTCTATCCCAGTCACCTTTTCTTTGAGTGTCGGTTGTAAGCCATGAATTGCAATGCAAATCAGCTCATCTTCAGTTAAAGCCAGGGTATAGCATTGATTTCTAACTTCTCTGAACCTCTAAAGGTATTGTACCCCTGACTCACTGTTCCTTTGTCATAGGTCCACCAGATCATCAATGTTCTTTTCCATGAAGCTAGAATAAAAGTATTGATGAAACTTTCCTTCTAATTCCTCCCAACTCCTGATGGAACCATATGGCAATGATGAAAACCATGAGAATGCAGATTTGGATAGAGATAAAGGGAACAACCACACTTTCAATTCTAGAACTAAAGCAGCATCTCCCAACTGAACGGTGTATCAGCTAATATGCTCTCTAGTTGAGATTGAATCTGTCCCAGTAAACTTGGTGAAATCTGGAATCTTGTAACGATGTGGAAGCGGTACTTGATCAAATGATTATGGATATGGCTTCTTGTAGTACGTTCCAACATTCTTTGGCTTAGGGCCAAATTGATGCTACATCATATCAGAGATTTGTCCTAAAAACTGATTCACCTGAGCTTCATATAATGCATCTGGCCTGTTCGGAATTCCTTGGCCATCCTGATATCCAAAATTAGGTGAACCATTACTAATATTTTACTCCTGATCATACCCCTGATATGGCACTGAGGTCGCTGCAGGTCTCGCAGCCAATGGAGGCAATAAAAGAATTCCTCCGGCGTTCGGCTGTTGCGCTGTGGAGGGCTACGTTGAAGGTGGTGTAGCTTGGGGGTTGACATTCCTGCCTCCTCCTTGCTCAACACTTCTAGCTTGATCACTAGGTGCTGCGTGGATTGGTGCTGGCTTCCTTGTAAGCAGATTGGTGTATGATGGTCCTCTCTGATCGACTGGCCTTCCATACATGACTTCTTTCATCACATTTGTCAATGTATTAATGAATGTCGCATTGTGATCGTTGAGAGTCTGCGACATAGCTTTGCCAATTGTTTTAGACATCTGATGTTGTGCATCTGTAGCATCTGGATCTAGTTGTCCTTCCATAAGAGTTCTTGGAAACTTGGTCTTCTGGAAGATTGTCTTGTCACGAGTACGTCCGTATGACATCAATAGCTTTAGCTCGTACTCACGAATCACCCTCTCTACGTCTGCTTTCATCTCTTCAGGTAATTCATCTTTGGTGACGTTGAAGACTTCGCTGTTATCCATGTCGACGATTGTGGTCCCACCGGGCGTGCCAAACGATGTGTCGGTGCAAAAAGTCACGCGCGACACGCCTGCAGAGGCCTCACTGGGATCCACGGGGAGCACCGAGGCTAGTAGATCCCTAGACCTCGGGTCGCCTTGGGCGGATAGGGTTGCTGGCGTGCCAGTCAATTTGATCCTGCAATTGGCAAGGAGATGAACGAGTTAGTAACACAAGGTGGAACGTGTCAGTCTTGTTACCAGACAGTTCCAATGTACGGCTCCAGGAGCCAATGATGAAGGCCATCGACTAGATAGTCGACACCTTAGCATGAAAGCACGGGTAAAATGTAAAGAGTAAACTTAAACAACTGTTCAGATAGGCATGTAAAGCAACAGTTCATTAGCCGATTGAGTTTAGTCGATATGATAAATGGTAGAATATGTGCATGTTCTAGATTAACCATCGAGAGAGCGCGACACGTCCCACCGGGCGTGCCAAACGACGTGTCGGTGCAAAAAGTCATGCGCGACACGCCTGCGGAGGCCTCGCTGGGATCCATGGGGAGCATCGGGGCTGGTAGATCCCTAGACCTCGGGTCGCCTTAGGCGGATAGGGTTGCTGGCGTGCCAGTCAATTTGACCTTGCAGTTGATAAGGAGACGAACGAGTCAGTAACACAAGGTGGAATGTATCGGTCTTGTTACCAGATAGTTCCAATGTATGGCTCCAGGAGCCAGTGATGAAGGCCATCGACTAGAGAGTCGACACCTTAGCATGAAAGCACAAGTAAAATGTAAAGAGTAAACTTAAATAGCTGTTCAGATAGGCATGTAAAGCAACAGTTCATTAGCCGATTGAGTTTAGTCGATATGAACAAATGGTAGAATATGTGCATGTTCTAGCTTAACCATCGAGAGAGCTCACATTCTGACTGAAGCTAGTCTAAAAGGCCAGCGGCTTCAGCAAGCCTACACAAACCTACCCAAATCTGAGGGCACCTGGTCTAAAAGGCCGACGAGCGCCAACAAACCTAAATAAATCGGCTAGCTCTACCAACAATTAAACAGATTAGCTGCTTCTAAATCTAAGATCGAGGCAAAGCTGGTCCAATGGCCAAGCGGCTTCACACCAACCCTAAACCCATTCACAACTAAATAGATGCATGTACACATGCTACGAGTAAAAGCACAACGGTATCGGCTAATTAGCCGATAAGGGGTTCATAGGACACGTTCGGGGCTACTAGTCATAACCGTAGTTAGATCTAGGCGTCAAGGTGAGTCTGGTCTTCGAGGATGGCAGACTCACAGTGATCCTAGAACAACTACAGGTAAGTCCAGATCTAACGCAAAGCTAGTCTAGAACGGCCCGTGGCTTTACGTCACCCTGGAGCATACCCTTGCTATGCGAGCGTCTCCAAACACGTGCACGCCTTGGAATCGAGATAGAGCTGGTCCAATGGCCAAGCGGCTCTAAATTGACCTCTCAACGCACCAACGAGTGGATAAGCCTCTCGCGCGCGCTATGGCGCTCATTACCGAGGGATTTTTAGCTGATTTTAGTAGGAAGACGACCATCTTGGTTGGTTTTAGTGGATTAAGCATGCAAGACAATCGAATTCATAAAGATCTAAGGCCAAAAGCTATCGATAGTGACCGAGCGATGTGATGATGCTGTAACAGATTGATCATGATAAGCAAGCAACATCGGTAACTTAATGAATCTACTAGGACGCCATTCCTAATAAAGCCGATAACTAGCTCACACCTATATGCAAGCCATTGACGGTACTTACATGCAAGTCGGAGGTTGGTCGACGCCGATGTAGCCCTACTTGACCGGAGGTGACGCTAGGGTATCTACTTCTACTCCTACTCCTAAAGGGGGTTTTTGGCCGGAGCCAGAAGGGTTGTTGTTGTATTGATCGTGGGATTCTTTTTACAATGGCCGGAGGTTTATATTTATACCCGAGGCTTGACTCCAAGTCGAACACGACTCGCTCTAGATTGCCATACTTGCGTACGACAACTGCCTAATTTATTAGATAACTTGGGCCCTAATCATTCCCTTTCTGTAGGGTCCCACCGTCTTCGCACATTTTGGTCGCCATCATAGATCTTCTATTGACGTCATCAATCTGTGGCTTCCATTCTTCATTTAGCCGATGGGGCAAAAATCAGTTGTTTTCGCCTTCTTTGCGTTGTGGATCCTAGGCCAGGCCCATTACCAAATTTCGGTGTCAACAGAATCCTAGGCGCGGCACCCACTGCCCATAAATACTTCATGCCTGGTGACTTCTGAAACCACCCGTCTTCTCCATCGCTAGAACTTCTTCCCATTCCTTCGTCCTAACTCCTCAGCAACAATGTCGAACAGCCCTACCAGGTTCCCAACCCCTCCGACCAACGACGACGAGGCGCCCTCCTACCACTCGTCTGACTACGACACGGAGCCCTCTGATCCGCCCGATGATAGTGTTAGTTGATCTCCACCAATAGGCCCAACGGCCTATTGGGCCCTTGCCTCTGCTCCCTGATCGGGGGAGCCCAACCCTAACTAGTTGGTGGGCCCCTGTCGTACAGCACATACAAATAGAGAAGGTGGGGATCGGGGCTCGTTTCATGAGGTTCACTGGAGCTGCCATCCCATCTACAGAAAACCCTAATCCGATCAAAGGTCGTGCTACCAGCGACGGGATGTGCCCCGCCACTGCGTCGCTCCCTCTACAGGGTCTCCACAGCGCCACTGGTGATCATCTCCACCGCGCTACACGCCTTCTACACCGTGGCACCGGTGTCTCCTACGTTGCTGCGGTGCTACTAAGCCAGGGCGAGTAGAGAAGCCCTAAAGGAGAGGTCTTGTAACACCCCGGTGTTATGATCTTATTTAGCGCCACGATTTAGGCCTAAGTAAAACTTTCGAAAAGAGTTTCTCGAAATTTTATTTAAAACATACGTGAAACGAAAGTACCACTGGTCTATTAGCTCGCCTACCAACATCTTGAATTTTATTGCCACGGTGACTTTGATCCACAGATGGTCACTATGGCTTATGATCTCCTTAATTATGAGCTATGTATGCCATTGTTATCAAGAGCACTTCACACCAGTCGTTTGTCTGTTCCTTCCACGTGCTACACTCCGGGTCTCCTCTGGTCTTCTTTTTTTTAGCACTCCTCATTTACTCAGGACACCATGGGGCACGTGGCTTTGCAGTAAATCTACTCAGTTGTTCTGCATTAACTTCTATGCCTGCACGTTGTCACTGCTGTGCAAGTGCACCGCACCACGGTACCAGTCACTATTTCTCTGCAGTGACCCGCTGCCGTGATTGACGAGAGCCGCGTCCTTTTCCTTCGCCTATAGCTTGATTAGTCCACTGCCTGCCTCCGACAGGTGCCTGCCTCCGCCTTGGCTTCTCTTGGGTCAGGTCACCCTGTCCCGTGCCTTTCTTTTTCTTCTCCGCTGTCTCTTCCATGTACGTGCCCTGCGGTCCGCTGCTAGCCAGGCCGCATTTCACCGACCGAACCACGTGCTGTTTCCTCTCCCCTTCCTTTTCTATTGCCCAGGGATAAAGGCGCCCAGCTCCGATTGCCTCCCCACTCACTCGCTCGGCTCCCCCTCTGCTTGCGAGTGCTACCTTCGTAGCTACAAGATCCTTTCTTCCCCGTGGACGTGCTGGATGCAGTCCCAGCGCTGCTCCTCCCTCCTTTTTCCCCCGCGTAGCGCGTGCGCCCCTCGTCCCTGGCCACGCTGGACCGCTCCATCTCGCAGCCGCAGCATCTCCGTCGTCAGCGTTGCCCCTGCCTTCGCGTGCTCGCGCCCGGCGCACCGGCGCAGCCGCGCTCCCTCTCCCTCTGCTTGCTTGACGCCGGCTCTTCCTCTCTCCCTCACGCGAGCACACGCGGGTCCTGCAGCTCGCCCTCCTTTCCCCGCTCGCCGGTGCTCTCTCCGCCGCCCGGCGCATGTGCGAGCCCGCAGCACTGGCTCAGGCCACGCCCACCGTCACCTAGCCATAGCGCGCAGGCAACAAGCCGCTGCTGACTGCGCTGCTCGGAGCACTGCTGCGCCCTGCCATGGGCTGGCCCGCTGCCGCTCGTGCATCCATCGCCGCCTCCAGCGCCTTGTCGGGTCCGTGTGCAGCCCCCCCGCTGCTCCCGATCCGCGTGGATGCGCCGCCAATGCCCCACGCACCACGGCCGCTGCTGGTCAAGCCTCCAGCGCTGGTGCCCTCCCTTGCCGGTTTGGCCCAGCCCTCGGCCGGCCCGGCCGAACCGCAGCGTGGACCACGGTGGCCATGGCTGCGCCGCCGTCCGCGCACGCGAGTTTCTATGACCGTGTGCACCGTTGCTGCCTCTCCAGCTGTGGCCCCTGCCCAGGGTCTGCGCCATGCGGTGTGTGTGGCCAGTCCGCTGCGCCCTGCCACTACGCCGTTGGGCCTCCTCATCGTCGTCAACGAGCGCGCAGCCGGGTTCGCCGCCGGCCGGTGCTCCCTCTGCTCCATGCACTCTATCTGAGATTGAGGAAGCAAGGTGAGGAGGGCATATGTCCAAGCAAAAGAATTATATAGGGGTGCCTTTGCAAAATACTAGACTCACTCAAATAGTGCGTTAGTACTGCGGAATGATTTAGAGGAAGATCAGGGGCCTAATCGCTTAAACGCCGTCGCTATCCGGTCCTGTCCGCGTAGGCTGTTTTGCTGGGCTACGGCCTGCCTGGCGTGGGCCGCCTCACCCTTGCTGCTGGCCGCTTGGGCCTTTGGCCGGTCTGCCCTGCTGGGCCGGTCGCACGCCTCGCCTGCTGGGCCGCCCGCGCATGGTCGCTGGGCCGTGCAGCGCTGCTGGGACGCCGCGCCTGCGCTGGGCCAGCTAGCCGCGCGCGCCTTTGGGCTGCCCGTTTCCTACGCGCCTGCGGGCTGAGCTAGGCCGTTCGGCCTGTTTCTGTTTATAGGTTTTTCGGTTATTTTGTTAAATCAGTGCTCTTCAAAAATTGGAAATAAGGTGTAGCAAAATTATAAAAATGCCAAACCAGTTCTGTTGAGTTTTTAAAATCATGGTCTATCCGATAGGGTATTTTGTGCACCTAGGTTTCGTATGTTTTTTAGGGTTGCCCTAATTATTTAAAAAAATGCTTAATAGGGTTAAAGGGGAACTTGTAGGAATTTCCGTGGGAAATTGTTAATAGTGTTGACTCTAAAAATTTGACAGTAAACTACTAATATTATAATCTACCCACTGTAAATTTTGTAGCTCAATAATAATTAGTTTGCTAGGTAGCTAATGATGCTCTGTTTCGAATAACAATTAAATCGATAGATAGGAATAAAGAAACACCGTTGGTTTATATAACTAAAAATAGTGTTGGGAAATAACGTCTTATTCGATAACATGGGTATGTAGCCTAAGTACGGTCGTCATTAAATCTAGCTCGTTAACTTGAGTGGCGTAAAGCGTATTTATACGAGTCACGATTTCAGTTGATTAATTACATCTTTGCATTTCATCGCATGCATAGCATATAGGTACGATGATGGATCACGGAGTCATCGGGAGTTGCTGGAGCAATGGTGCTTTTGGAGACCATGTCGCCATGATGGAAAGCTAATTTCTAATTATATTTTACCCAGGCAAGCCCCGGTGCATAACCCCTACTTTTCTGCAGTTTAAATTATATTTGTGCATTAAGTTTTAAGGAGTTAAATGAAACCCACTTGCATATATATCTTTATCCTATGAGCTTACTAGTATGACAGGATCGTGTAGATTGCTATGCTATAGGACTCTGGTAGAAGTCGAGTGATTGCCTGTCACTCGCGAGATATAGGAAATATGTTACTATATGATTATCACTTGGAATATAATATAAATGGTGGAAAGGAAAAATGGTGACCGGGCAGGGATGTGGTTTGGGTATTGGTGGGTGTAAGAAGTTGTGTCGCCGCGGAGGCGGGTCATAGCTTGGTTACACCGTTTTTCCCTGTCTGGTCGGTTAAGGACCGATCGTTGCATATGACTCTGGGCAGGTCACAGACTTATTATCCCGAGCACATACTTGTGTATGGGCGCTTAGAAAACTTGTTGCTCTCTTGTCGTGGATCCGGCTCTTTTCGGACCGACTGTTAGGGTTTTATTTTGGTGGAGGAGGTCCTTGCACCGCGCTGAGTCCGGGACTCAGGAGCGGGGGCTTGGAGTCCCAGTTTGGACGGGGACCTGGACACCCAGGACAGGAGAGTGATGGGTCAGTCCTGCTTGTGCTTGGGGTACAAGCGGGGCGTGTGTTTTTGGGGTACCCAGCTGGGAGTATTGATTCGCGAATCGCCGGGAAATCCGGTACGGCTTGTCTACGGTTTAGTATCGTAGTAAGAACTGGAAGATGAAAGATGGAAGATGGACAAAGGAAATCTGATTGCTTACCACCTGCTTGAAAGTAGCACAGGTGCTTACATAGAATGGTTAGTTAATGAACCAATGCGGCTATTAATAAAAATCGAACATAAGGACGCACGCTTAGTAATGCTTCCTGCAAATGCAATAAACCCACAAGCCAGATGGCCTTGCATATTCTTGGAGTCTTTTCTTTTCTCCTGCCGGGTAAGTCTTGCTGAGTACAATTGAGTACTCAGGGTTTTATTCCCTCCTGTTGCAGGTGACAGGTGGACGCTTGAGCTGACCTTTGTGTGTGGATTCCTCCTGGTGGGCTCAGAGAGGATTTCCTTTACGCTGCGATCGTAGTTTTTTTTATTTATAACTCTCACCAAATGCTTTTATAAATGGAAGTTTAATAATATGTTGTCGTAGTCTATATGTCAATACTTCCTCATGTCATGTTTAGATATTTATTTCCGCTGTAACTCTAGTCACATATTTCTATTCCGCTGCTCAAGTAAATTGTTTATAACTCTGATAATATGATTTCATTCCGCTGTCATATTAATAAATATTATACTCTGATATTGTATTAAAAGTGATGTAAGAAATGGTTACGAATGATGTAAGCTTTATTCTCTCATTTGTGATCCTGATGGCAAAAATGTGGATTTTCGGGTTCTCCCCTGGGGTGTGCCCGACGGAATCGAGTAATTTAGTGTTCTCCCTCGAGTGCTTAGTGTCTAATGGAAGACAAGCGCTCCTGTGAGGCATTAGATTAGGCGGTTCTGCCACAGGTCTACCTCGATCTACGGGTTACACAGAGAGGTACACACATCATCGATCCTAACAATGGTACCAGAGCAGGTGAAAGGTCCTAATATGGCTAGAGGGAGGGTGAATAGCCTATTTAAAAATCTATAAATCAACTAGAGCAATTTGATTAGTATGACAAATAGCATAATGCAAACTTGCTCTAGCTCTACAAGGGCTGCAAGCCACCTATCCGACAATTCTAGTTGCAATGATTACTTAGGCATCTAAACTTGCTATGTAACTACTCACTAAGAGCTCTCAATCTTGCTACTCTAAAGAGCTCAATTAGATGAATGACAATAATAAAGCAAGCTCTCAATTCTAATTACACTAAAGAGCTTGTATCAACTAGTTTGCAAGAATGTAAATAGGTGAGTAGGGTGATTATACCACCGTGTAGGGGATGAACCAATCACAAGATGAATATATAGCCAATCACCGGGAGAATGCCAAAGACAAGAGACAATCGATTTTTTCCTGAGGTTTACGTGCTTGCCAACACGCTACGTCCCCGTTGTGTCGACCAACACTTGGTGGTTCAGCGGCTAAGAGGTGTTTCACAAACCTTGTCCACACAATAGGACACCGCAAGAACCGACCCACAAGTGAGGTAACTCAATGACACGAGCAATTTACTAGAGTTACCTTTTGGCACTTCGCCGGGGAAGGTACAACTCCCCTTACAATCACCGGAGATGGCCACGAACAATCACCAACTCGTGCCAATCCTCCATCGCTGCACCAAGCCGTCTAGGTGGTGGCAACCACCAAGAGAAACAAGCGAAATCTGTAGCGCAACACGAATACCAAGTGCCTCTAGATGCAATCACTCAAGCAATGCACTTGGATTCTCTCCCAATCTCATAAAGATGATGAATCAATGATGAAGATGAGTGGGAGGGCTTTGGCTAAGCTCACAAGGTTGCTATGTCAATGAAAATATGCAAGAGAGCTCCCTTGAGCTAGCCATGGGGCTATAAATAGAGCCCCAATCAAATAGAGCCGTTATACCCCTTCACTGGGCAAAACGCGCTCTGATCGGACGCTCCGGTCATACTGACCGGACCCTGGACTCAGCGTCCGGTCCACTGATTCATGCCACGTGTCACTAGCTTCAAACGCTGTTCGACAGATTTCAACGGCTACGAAGCTGACCGGATGCTCCGGTAAAACTGACCGAACGCTGAAGCCCCAGCGTCCGGTCGTTTCCAGTAAGCTCCCCGAGGCGTATTTCTTCGACCGGACGCGTCCGGTCCACCTTGACCGGACACAGACCAGCATCCGGTGCAATACCCTCGGTACAATGCAGACCCGTTAGTTTGACCGGACGCACGCTGCCAGGGTCCGGTGCTTTCAGACCCAGCGTCCGATCAATTGACCGACGCCAGTGTCTTCGTGATCAACTCGTTTTCACTTCTAACTTCTTCACCCTTGCTCCAATGTGCCAACCACAAGAATTTGCATCCGGTGCAATAGAAAATAGGCATTCCATTTTCCCGAAAGCGCCGAATCTCAACCCAAACCCATCTCAACCCTACAAACACCACCTCCTTTGTAGATGTGCCAACGCCACCAAGTGTATCACCTTGTGCACAAGTGTTAGCATATTTTCAAAAACATTTTCAAGGGTGTTAGCACTCCACTAGATCCTAAATGCATATGCAATGAGTTAGAGCATCTAGTGGCACTTTGATAACCGCATTTTGATACGAGTTTCACCCCTCTTAATAGTACGGCTATCAATCCTAAATGTGATCACACTCTCTAAGTGTCTTGATCACCAAAACAAAATAGCTCCTATGGTTTATACCTTTGCCTTGAGCTTTTTGTTTTTCTCTTTCTTCTTTCCAAGTCCAAGCACTTGATCATCATCATGGTATCATCATCATCATGCTATGATCTTCATTTGCTTCATCACTTGGAATGTGCTACCTATCTCATGATCACTTGATAAACTAGGTTAGCACTTAGGGTTTCATCAATTCACCAAAACCAAACTAGAGCTTTCAGCAGGTTACCAGTGTGTAACCCTAACCGGGTAAAAGCAAAGAAAAGAGTGACCCAGGTGGTGGACATCACTGTCTACCGGTCATCACCACCACCGTGCGTGGGGGAAAGAAGCCGCACCGTTCGACAGCGCACGGCAAAAGTAAAGAAACGAACAGATCCAGTTCGGATCTAAGGAAAGAAGAAGAGTGGGTTCGGATTTGGTCGAACCCTAAGAACCGAACCCTAACCCTAGATCCCCTTTTTGGGTAAACAAGGGGAAAGAAAAGAAAGGAAATTCAAACGAAAAGAAAAGAACAAAGAAAAGGGGTTGGCACACGAACCCTAACCCCAATCGATCAAACAAAGAAAAGCAAACAAGATCTAGATCCGATTGGGGAAGAAGAGAAAAAGAAGGGTCGGAACCCTAACCCTAACTCTAGTTTCCCATTCTGATGAACTCGAAAAGAAAAGGAAGAACAATACATATCCGAAGGGGGAAGGAGTGGATCTACCTCGCCGTGCGTCAGGATGTCCCTTTGCCGGCGTGGGAGAAGAAGAGCCGAGCGGGGGCAGTTGCTCGCCGGGCTTGGCCAAGGGGGCGCCGTGGCCAGGCCGCTCGACGGTGGCATGCTCACCCGTTGGGGAGCACGCGCGCTGGCGAGGGGGCCGGCGACGACGCCATGGTCGCTCCACCACACGCTCGCTCGCCGTCGTCGCTCTCGCTTCGCTCGCTCTAGGTTGCTGTTGCGCTGAGAAGAGATGAGGTAGAGAGAGGAGAGAGCGGCGAAGAAGAGAGAGAGCAAAGGAAGGAAATGAGCTAGGGTTTTCAGGCACCCGCGCGGCGTCAGGGTTTTTATTTGAGCGAAATGCGCGCTCGACCGTCGGATCTGGACGGATGGCCAAGATCGAACGGGCCAGCGTCGCGGCCTAGGCGGGCGTGCGGGGGCACAGCACTTTGCCGGCCCAGGCCCAGGTTGCGGCCTGGGTGTGGCCTGCGCGTGCGCGGAAAGCTGGGCCGAGCCGGCGAGCCAGTTTTGGGCCGGCCTGAGAGTAAAGTTAGGCCGAACTGTTGCCGGGGTTTTGAGCCCAAAACGAAGGAGTCTTTTTCATTTTTATTTCTCAGAAAAGTTTTTACTTCCTGGCAAATTGAAAATGCAAATTGGCTCAAAAGAAAAATAGAAAAAGGTATTTTACCTATTGGTAAAATTCAAGAAATTGAGTTAGAGTTTTTCCGCTGCTAAAGAAAAAGTATATTCTCCAGTGATTTTGAACCGACGTGATATTTAACTGGAGAAAAGAAAAGTTTTTCCCGTAAATGTTTATTTCCTGGAAATTGATTAATTGATTAAAGAAAATAGAAAAAACAATTTTCCCTGTGGGTAAAATTCAAGGAAAAGAGAATTTTTCCACAGCCAAAGAAATTATTTATTCTCCAGTTAATTTGTACCAATGTAATATTTAATTGGAGCAAAAGAAAGTTTTTCCGCTGCTAAAGAAATTGTTGATTCTCTAGTTATTTTGAATCAATGTGGTATTTAATTGGAGAAAAAGAGTTTAGATATGATTATGATGTTGTTGTTTTCTGACCAACGTTGTTAATAACAATATCGTAATATTAATAATTTATGCATTAATTTTACTTCTGCCCAATGGTGATGTAGAATTAGTGTATAAGAACAGATGTTAATTTTAATGATTTATACATTAATTCTACTTCTGCCCAATGGTGATGTAGAATTAGTGTGTAAGAACAGTTGTAAAAGTTAAAGATTTATGCATTAATTCTATTTCTGCCCAACGGTGATGTAGAATTAATGTATAAGAATAATTGTATGTTTTGATTTTGACCAACGTTGGAATCAAAGCATGCAAATAGTGTTATTTTTATATTAAGAAAAGTTTTGACCTGGTTTTTATCTTGTCTAAGGTGGACTGGGTAGTCACCTTACCGTGTTCCACTGAGATTGTGGCACCAGTGAGGGAGACAAAAAGAGAATAATGCCACTTGGGCAACTAAAGAAAGGGATTTTGAATCCCAAAAGATATCCTATGGATTTTGAGCATAGGAAGTGGGTCACTACAAATAAGAAATGTTTGACTGTGATAAAGAACATGATTGAACCTGCAATTATGGGCTCAATCCCAGAATGTGACACGGTCACCGAGTACCTCGATAGAATAAAGAGTCAGTTCACTGGCTCTTCAAAGACATATGCTACCCAGCTGATAAAGCAGCTGGTGACAGAGTGTTACTCTGGCAATGGTGGCATAAGAGAGCTCACGATGCGTTGTCGAAATTATGGCACTATCGTTCAGGCCATATTTCGAGGGGAAGAATAGAAAGACTAGTTAAGAATGATATTCTTTCTCCATTAGAGCTCTCAGACTTAGAACAATGCAGAGAATGCATAAAATGAAAGTATGTAAAGAAGATTAAGAAAGATGACAAACGAAGCGCAGAAATTTTATGGATTATTCACACATACATCTATGGTCATTTTCCTGTAAAGAGTGTGGATGGTTATGATTCGTTCATAACATTCACAAATGATTACTCCCATTATGGCTATATTTATTCAATCAAAGAAAGAACAGAAGCATTGGATAAATTTAAGATATTAAAGATTAAGATAGTCAAGTCTGACCGTGGGGGAGTACTACGGTCGGCATATCCTAAAAGAATGGCATAGTAGCCTAGTATTCTACACCGGGCGAACCTCAGCAGAATAGAGTAGCTAAAAGAATCAATAGTACCATGATGGATATGGTGGGCAGTATGATAAGTTACTCCACCTTACAGTTGAGCCTATGGATGGAGGTGATAAAACCGCCATTCATATTCTCAATAGAGTATCAAGAAAGTCGGTGCTCAAAACATCGTATGAGTTGTGGACAGAAAGAGTACCCTCACTTAACCACTTGTGTGTGTGTGGGGAGCCCTGCTGAGGCTAAAGTATTTAACCCAAACATTGGGAAGTTATATCCCAAAATAGTAAGTTGCCATTTGTTTGGCTACATAGAAAAGTCAAAAGGTTTTCATTTCTACTGTCTAGAGAGACACACAAAGTTTGTGGAAACGAGACATGTTGTTTTCCTAGAGGATGAAAAGATGAGGGGGAGCAACAACAGCCTCAAATAGAAGATGTGCCAAATGTGAAGGCCCCTAGTAAGTCTCAAAGAGTTAGAAAATCAGCTATTTCTGCTGATTATGAAGTGTATAACACTAAGGAATTTCAAATGGATGATGATCCCACCTCATTTGAAGAAGCCATGAGAAGTGATCATTCATCAAAGTGGCTTGAGGCCATGGAAGATGAAATGAAATCGATGAATGCCAATAAAGTTTAGGATTTGGAAATAATTCCTAAAGGAGCCAAAATAGTAGGCTATAAATGGGTCTACAGAACAAAACTTGACTCTCAAGGGAATATAGAGAGATATAAAGCGAGACTTGTGGCAAAAGGCTTTATGCAAAGAGAAAGAATTGATTACAATGAGACATTTTCTTCAGTCTCATGTATAGTTTCCTTCAGAATCATAATGGCATTAGTGGCACATTACGATTGAGAATTACATCAGATGGATGTAAAGACGACATTTCTCAACAGAGACTTGGAGAAAAATGTTTACATGGCACAACCAAAAGGTTTTGTCATGGAAGGAAAAGAACGAATGGGATGCCGCCTAAAGAAATCCATTTATGGATTAAAGCAAGCTTCAAGACAGTGGTACTTGAAGTTTGATCAGTCAATAAAGAATTTTGGGTTTTAAAAGAGAATGTAGAGGATAATTGTGTCTATGCAAAGTTTAAGAATGAGAAGTTTATCTTCCTTGTCCTGTATGTAGATGATATCTTACTTGCTAGTAGTGATGTCAGTCTACTACAGGAGACAAAGAAGTTTTATCCTCAAAACTTGATATGAAAGATCTTGACGAAGCCTCATTCGTTCTAGGGATCGAGATTCACCGAGATAGAAGAAAAAGGGTATAATGACTGTCACAAAAGGCATACATGGAAAAGATTTTAAAGAAATTCAGTATGCACAAATGTAGTCCCTCACCTGCTCCTATAGTCAAGGGCGACAGATATGGGGATTTTAAATGCCCCAGGAACCAATATGAGCTCAATCGATAAAGTGAAAGTGGTTCCATATGCTTCAGCTGTCGGAAGCTTGCAACATGCTCAAGTATGTATGCGCCCTGACTTGGCATTTGTTACCGGGTTTTACTTGGCAGATTTCAGAGCAATTCTGGAATAGAACACTGAAATTAGTAAAGAAAGTCTTGCATTATTTGCAAGGAACGAAAGGCCTCATGATGACATATAGAAGATCTGATTCACTCCACATGGTGGGATATTCAGATTCTGATTATGCGAGAGTGAATGCATATCTAGACGTGGATTTTCTATCATCTCACAAAGGGGAGCTATTTCATGGAAAAGCTCAAAACAAACTGTCACTACATCGTCCATAATGTATGACAGTTTGTAGCGTGTTATGAGGCAATGGGCAGGTGAACTGACTAAAGAAGTTCATATCCGGTTTGAAGGTGGTTGACGATATCTATAGACCACTAAAGTTATACTGCGATTATAATCTGGCAGTAAAGGATGCTCACAACATAAGTCAAGTGGTGCTGCCAAACACATTGACATAGAGTATTATGTTGTGAAAGATAAAGTCCGGGATCAAGTCATAAGTCTTGAGCATATAAGTACAGAAAAGATGCTCGCGGATCCGCTTACAAAAGGTTTACCACCCAACATGTTCAGAGAACATGGTGTTCAGAGAACATGTAGCTAGCATGGGTTTAAGGGAAAGCCTAAAATTCCTGGACAAAAGAAGTCCTAAAGATAAGTATCTATTTCAGAACAGAGTAGTGAGTTGTAGCTGTTAAGTCTATTGGCAATGGACCGTGACGATGAGACATGCTCTATGAGCTAATATGTAATGGAATGAACAAAAGTAAATGATATAAAAGTGAAAGATGGAATGAGATCAAGGGGGAGAATGTTAGTTAATCTCCACCAATAGGCCCAACGGTCTATTGGGCCCTTGCCTCTGCTCCCTGATCGGGGGAGCCCAACCCTAACTGGTTGGTGGGCCCCTGTCGCACAGCACATACAAATAGAGAAGGTGGGGATCGGGGCTCATTTCACGAGGTTCACTAGAGCCGCCATCCCATATACAGAAAACCCTAATCCGATCAAAGGTCGTGCTGCCAGCGATGGGATGTGCCCCGCCACCGCGTCGCTCCCTCTGCAGGGTCTCCATAGCGCCACTGGTGATTGTCTCCACCGCGCTGCACGCCTTCTACACCGCGGCACCGGCGTCTCCTACGTTGCTGTGGTGCTACTGAGCCAGGGCGAGTAGAGAAGCCCTAAAGGAGAGGTCTACCCCGATCTACGGGTTACACAGAGAGGTACACACATCATCGATCCTAACAGACAGTCCTCCGCCTAGCGACGATGAGTATGCTCTTTGGGGCGATGGCGACGACGGCAAGCCCGACGACGACGACGGTAAAACTGACGACGACGACGACAGCGACGACGGCAAGCCTGCTCGCAAGCGGGCAAAGCGATGTTATCAGCCTCGCATTAATAAATAGTTTATAGTTAGAATAAGTAGTTTAGAAGTAGTTTTAATTGTTTTGGATCGGATGTAAGATGACGAGCAGAATCATAGATGCTGGTCGAAATTATAAATTGTGTTTGTAGCAGTAATATATTAATCATTGATGGTTATTTTCATTGTTTCGGTTCGATCTGAAAATAAAGCATTGTCTTCGCTGTTATTTTTCAAACGTTCATCTGCGCTGTTGTTCGATCGAAAAGTAGTCATGTTCTCCAAATTGTGTCGGTTATTCTGCTCAAGTTTATGATAATAGTAATCTTTCATGTGTGTAAGTATAGTTAATGTGACGGTTCTCCAAATTGTGACAATCATAGAACTAATGTGCGCTATAGTTAGTATAAGTACAATCATGAACTATCTCAAGGTTGAGAGCATTAGAAGATTTTTGTTTTTCAGTTCATTATTTGTTACTGTATATAAAGAAAACTGAAAGAGAAGTGGTAAGCACTGGAATCCTAGCACAGCGGTTTGATCAATGCTATGTTGACCCATAGACCCAGGTTCGAATCCCACGGGCTAAATTTTTCTTATTTCTGTTTTATTTATTTTTTTACATTGCGTTGGTTGCTTATCATCTTCAGTTGTCGAAATCATGAAACTTGAATCCACATTTTTGAAATTCAAAATTTGGATTGCTCAATCTTTGTCAAATGAAAGTATGACAAAATAAAGGCTGTAGATCTTCATTAGTTCTACAACTTTGGTATTTATGGCATTTTTATTTGATGGCCGTAAGTTTGACAACGCCGGCAAATATTTTATTACCATTTTTTTAATTAACTCCGGTCAAGGACCATCCGGCCATGAAAAAAACGCACAGGCCGGACATAATTTACCAGGTACGAGGTAATATTAACAATGAGTCATCTTGATCGATCGCCCACACTGCAACGACACTTTAGTTGGTAGTTTGCAAGTTTAGATTTCCATGTTCCTAACCTCTACTATCAACTCGAAAATATCAAGATTGGTCAACTGTTTATGTTTCCAAAGGGATTTGTTGAATGCACTCTACTTCCAAGGCAGTCAATTCAACTTCCAAGGCCCCAAGATGAAACCATTACTTCTGCCGCCTGGTGGAAGCCAAAGAGAAGTAGCCACTGCCCATATATACCTCATGCCAGGTGCCCTATGAAACCACCCCTCTTCTCCATCGACTCAATTCATCTGTGCCTTGTTCACCAGCAACAATGTCGAACAGCCCCATCAGGTTCCCAACCCCTCCGACGTCCGATGACGAAGACGTGCTCGAGAGGGATGCGTACCACTCGTATATAACACCCCAAAATTTCTATTTTGGGTTGTTATTAGAAAACACAAAGTAAAATAAAGGATTAAAATTTTTTTTACAAAAATATTCCAAGATTTCCTTAATTGTTGTCATTGCAAATGAGAAAAATGTGGGTTTATAATTTTTTTACAAAGTTAACATGAGTGTGTTTGTGTGCTCTTGTGCCTTGACTTTGTCTTTTGTAGTGTGAGAAAATGAATTTCTAAATTTCAATCCAACCGCGAATGGGTCTTTTTCGTTTTTGAAAACAAAGCTCCAAAAGGCTCTATTTGAAAACTAGTTCAAATTTGAGTTTGCAAAAATACTTTAAAATGTGTTTAAAAGAAAAGATGTTTTACATTTCAAAAGTAGTTTAAAAACAGTCCCAAAAATACCCTCAAATTAATGAGTCAAATTTTGGTTGGAAAATGTTTTGGAAATCGGGTTTTATCAAAAATAAAAGCCCTTTTTCTTTTATCCCCTTCCTCTCTATGCTTTTGGCCTACTCCTGCTTGAGGCCCAGCCCGTAGCCGGCTCTCCACCCCTTCTCCCGCGCAGCGGGCCAAGCCCACCCGACTAGCTAGCCCAGCGCTGCGGCCCACAGCGGCCTGCCCTAGCACCCCGCGCTCGCCCCTCCCTCTTGGGCCGAAGCCCAGCTGTGGCCACCGAGGTAGCCCAGCAGCACGCAAAGCCGCAGCCCGCTCCGTGTCCCCGCCCTGTGCCGCTGCCAGCGCGGTCCCACTCATTAGCGAGACAAGGCCGTCGTCCCCAACCTCCTTACGAGCCGGATGCCATCACCGCCGTTCATCTTCCCGAGCCCGCACGTAGTCCGAGGTTCGCCGACCTATAAAGAGGCCATGCCCCGTGCGCCGCGCTCCCCTTCGAGCCCTAGTAGAGCCACCGCCGCTTCGAACCCTAACCCTAGGCTTGCGCTGCAACAGCCGTCGCCGAGCTTGGAGCCACCGTCGTCGATCTCCTCCCTCGCCGCATCTCCGTCAATGAGTCTTTTCGAGAACTAGAAAGGAACCGATGCTCCGAAGTAAGCAAGTAGGAGTAAAGTTTACCTATCCTTAGACCCAACAGCCATAAGAATCCATCTCTACCCTTTCCAACTCTACTCCTTGTGTTGTCCTTGGTCGAACTAGCTAGAAGAAAGTACTTCCGTTCCTTGTGGAAAATACGATACCCTGAATACTTCTGGGTGAAAGCTACAACGGTAATTCCATACGCTTGCGGATTCTTCCGTATTCGTTAAGAAATACCAACACCGATACGGTTGCGCCTTCACTCATAGCGTGTGTACGTGCGTCTATTTAGTTGCGAATGGGTTTAGGGTTGGTGTGAAGCCACTTGGCCGTTGGACCAGCTTCACCTCTATCTTAGGTTTAGGAGCAGCTAATTTGTTTGATTGCTGGCAGAGCTAGCAGATTTATTCAGGTTCGTTGGCGCCCGCCGGCCTTTTAGACCAGGTGCCCTCAGATTTGAGTAGGTTTGTGTAGGCTTGCTGAAGCCACCGGCCTTTTAGACCAGCTTCAGTAGGAATGTGAGCTCTCTCGGTGGTTAATCTAGAACACGCACATATTCTACCATTCGTTCGTATCGACTAAACTCAATCGGCTAATGAACTGTTGCTTTACATGCCTATCTGAATAGCTGTTTTAGTTTACTCTTTACATATTACCTGTGCTCTCATGCTAAGGCGTCGACTCCCTAGTCGAATGCCTTCATCCCCGGCTCCTAGAGCCATACATTGGAACTGTTTGGTTACAAGACCGACACGTTCCGCCTTGTGTTACTGACTCGTTTGTCTCCTTGTCAATTGCAGGGTCAAATTAACTGGCACGCCAGCAACCCCGATCTGCCCAAGGCGACCTGAGGTCTAGGGATCTACCAGCCCCGGTGCTCCCCGCAGATCCCGACGAGGCCTCCGTAGACGTGTTGCATGGTTTTCGTGCCGACATGTCTTTTTGGCACGTCTGGTGGGACCACAATCGTCGACATGGATAATGACGAGATCTTCAACGTCACCAAGGATGAATTGCCTGAAGAGATGAAAGCTGACATGGAGAAGGCGATTCGTGAGTATGAGCTAAAGCTATTGCTGTCATACGGGCGTACTCGTGACAAGAAAATCTACCAGAAGACCAAGTTCCCAAGAACTCTTATGGAAGGACAACGAGATCCAGATGCTGCAGATGCACAATGTCAGATGTCTAAAACGATTGGCAGAGCTATGTCAGAGACTCTTAACGATCATAATATGACTTTCATTAATTCGTTAATGAATGCAATGAAAGAAGTCATACATGGATGGCCGATCGATCAGAGAGGACCATCATATACTAATCAGCTTACGAGGAAGACAACATCAGTCCACGCAGCACCTAATGATCAAGCTAGAAGTGTTGAGCAAGGAGGAGGCAGCAGTGTCCACCCTAAGCTACACCACCTTCAGCGTAGCCCTCCACAGCGCAACAGCTAAACGCCGAAGGAATTATTTTAATGCCTCCATCGGCTGCAAGACCTGCAGGAACCTCAGTGCCATATCAGGGGTATGATCAGGAGCAAAATATTGTTAATGGTTCACCCAATTTTGGATACCAGGATGGCCAAGGAATTCCAAACAGGCCCGATGCATTATATGAAGCTCAGGTGAATCGGTTTTTAGGGCAAATCTCTAATATGATGCAGTGTCAATTCGGCCTTAAGCCAAAGAATGTGGGAACATACTACAAGAAGCCATATCCAGAATCATTTGATCAAGTACCGCTTCCACATCGTTACAAGATTCTAGATTTCACCAAGTTCACTAGGACAGATTCGATCTCAACTAGAGAGCATATTAGCCGATACACTGTTCAGTTGGGAGATGCTGCTTCAGTTCCAGAATTGAAAGTGCGGTTGTTCCCTTTGTCTCTATCCAGATCTGCATTCTCATGGTTTTCATCACTGCCATATGGTTCCATTAGGAGTTGGGAGGAATTGGAAGGAAAGTTTCATCAATACTTTTATTCCAGCTTCATAGAAAAGAACATTGGTGATCTGGTGGACCTGCGACAAAGGAACAGTGAGTCAGGGGTACAATACCTTCAAAGGTTCAGAGAAGTTAGAAATCAATGCTATACCCCGGCTTTGACTGAAGATGAGCTGATTTGCATTGCAATTCATGGCTTACAACCGACACTCAAGGAAAAGGTGACTGGGATAGAGTTCCAAAACCTAGGAATGTTGGCTAATCGGATAGCCAGTATTGAATCCCAGAGCAGATATTCAACCCCACGCAGTAGTAGATTTCAGAAGAGTGAGAATGTTGCAATCTATGATGAATATAGCTCATCTGACGACGAAGAAGAAATAGCTGCAGTTGAATGGACTTGGAAACGTGCAGAGTTCCTACCGTGGTTGAAGGCTAATGGTGATGATGTCAACAATAAATATGCCTTCGATATCACCAAGGCTGACAGGATCTTTGATTTACTACTTGAAAAAGGTCATATCAAATTAACAGCAGGTCATAAGATACCATCGGTCGAAGAGCTTAAAAGAAGAAGGTACTGCAAGTATCATGATACTAGTACCCATCATACTAACGAGTGCAAGGTCTTTTGAGGTTGCATTCAGAGAGCCATCGAGCAGGGAAAGATCGGTCTAGACAAGAACAAGAAGAAGATGGATATTGAAGACCATCCTTTTCCTCAGAATATGATTTCAGCTATGTTGTTAGCACAAAAAGTCAAGGTGCTCACTTCAGAGAAGGCTAAGAAGTCTGGGGCAGTGGATCCAGAATCACAGATGACTGCTGAAGAGTACCGGGAAGTCTAGAGAAGGCGGTATCGGCAAAATAGCCGATTTGATGAAGGTGAAACTTCAAGAGCTGGCGCTATGCGAAGGCGACCGACTTCTCAAATTTTATTGAACAAATGGTAGTGTCAGAAGGAGAAAGATTATCAAAGATGGCTGAAAGATGACAAACTCCAGCGAGATGAAGGGAGAAACAAGAGAAAGCAAGACGAATCATATTGGGGCTATCCTTTCTTCAGATATTGCTGGAATGAAGGGTTGAAATTGCCTACCCAGAATGATTGTCCCGAATGTAGTGTTGGCATTTCTTAGCGTCGCTACTAAGAATAGGCTTAGGACACATCCCTAGCAATGGCGCTAGAAATGCCTTGCTGGCATTCCCTAGCAAAGATACTAAGGAACGCCAGCCGATAGGTCTATACAATTACAGACAATGTCCGCAAGCGCACGGAACTATCGTTGTAGCATTTCACCCAGAAGTATTTAGGGTATCATTATTTATATTCTGCTAAAGAAGGCGGTGATAACAAACGGTCTGACACGTATATGAACAAAGCAATTATGCATGCATAATATCAAGATGATCATAATAGGGGTAAGCATATCATGATTCAAGATAGTGGACACACACAGGTACACCTACACCTAGTCTAGTCAAGTGCTCCCAACTCTCAAGAATAAAAATAAAAGAATGTCCTAATGAGTAGTAGAGGGTTCTAATATAGTTAGTATGCTATGAGCTAAGTTAACATACATGATCACAAGGTAGTGCTAAGTATGTGTGTATTGGATCGGGAGACTACCGAGTACTAATCTGCCAACAACCCCGAATAGCATATTTATGAACTCCTACACCCTAGTCGAACGTGGGGGGATACAAGGGATGGATAGGGCTGTCACCACCTGCCCACCTACCCCTCGACCGTGGACTAGGCATGCGAACACCCGCCACTATATACCCGGGCACCACGCCCGCATATATACTAACCACCCTAGTCCCCCCAGGTCCCCGACCCTACGGATCGATAGGTAAGAGACTAGGGTGTACCCGAAAGCATGATGAACCACCTCCCCACACACAAGTAGCTCTACTCATGACACATATGTGAGTGTAGCACCTAGGTTAGCTTAGCATATGAATGATATGTAAACTATAGACTAATCTACACATCACAAATATACTAAGCAAACCATTCATAACCATATATGAAATATTCATAACACATGGACTATAGACTAGTTCACATGTCATGAACATATCAACATGACTATACTCTAGTTCATAGCAACAATTATATGAATATAAGTGCAAGGCTAGAAGGTAGAACATGATGAACATAAGAGAGAAGAAATCCATCTTATTCTCATCAAATCCTTCCAATGAGCCAAGCCCTCCTTGATAGCTTCTCTACTCTCTTCTACTTTCCTAATCTAACCTAAGCTAAAGAAGAGAGAGGTAGAGGGAGAGAGGGAGCTCCTTGAGCTAGAGGGAGGAAGAGTGAAGAGTGGAGTGAGGTGTGAAATGTGTTGAGTGTGTAGTGTGTGAGGGGGGTGTGCCTCTCCTTTTATAGCAGCAGTGGCCGGCCTCCTGGTGTCCAGATTCAACGAATGCACCCCCGCACCTCTCCTATTTGGGTGACTACATAGCAAAATCTGCTTGATGCCTGGCCTAGAGGCCTTGTTGGTGTATTCTTCCTTAGTTTTGTCAAGCTCAACCTTATGGTATGTAGTCCCTTTAGTATGTACTTCTACGAGAACCGAGGATACCCAGTTCTCGCAAGTTACTATGTACTTGATACTACACGTTGTGGGATGTGTACTTGATACGGCACGTTGTGGGATCACAGAATTTAGGGTTTAGGGTTCATCTAGTCGTTCGATCAAAATAGATCGAAGAAGCTCGCGTCACGCTGCCGACGCACTTGCGATGAGAGTGAAGCGATCGAGGCGGCGACGCTACCGGCAATTCCATAGGTCGCGCCCGTGCGGATGACGTCCTTGAGAGGGAGAATTTAGGGGAAGTGAAGTGGTCGAGGCGGCGACTGAACAACAAATGCTTTCTGAGGAGGCGGGCGGCGGCGTATGAACGCTGGGTCGCGCGAAGAGTGACGATCGGGAGGGAGGCTCGATCTGGAGTATCGTGAGGGAAGTAGATGGACAGTTCAGTGAGATGGAATTTTTTTTGCTAGCTAAAGCCCAATTAATTTGGCTCAACATTGAGAGAGAACAAAAATCAGCTGTAGACCTAAAGCCTAGACGTATGGGGTCCATATATGAAGAGCACTTGATGGATTAAATACTAACGTAAAATCTCCTCATAAAAAAATAGAAGTATCGAAAACCTAACGAAGGAGGATTGCATAGACTACCTAATTAAGAACTGTTCCAAAAAAGACTAACTAATTAAAAACTAAATATTAGAACAAATGAGGTAAGTTATATGTTTTATTGCAACGGGCAAGATAGAGGAGGCATCAACCAAACTGAAATTATAAGGACCTGTTGCTGGGAGGCTAACGGTGGAGCAATCAATTGATCTGCACGTGATCCATCTCCACCAAGTGCAGCCATCACTAGAGCCACATCCACATGGGCGTCGTGCCACCCTATCGCGTTGTTGTGCAGTGCTAGCCATGCGTTCTTGTGGCTAGCGCACCACCGTCTTAGATCGCTTGGTCGTGCCCGGTGACACTAGGCGTGCATGCAGTCATGGACACTGTGCCCAAGCACAGCTTCACCATGTAGCCGCGCTCGTGCCAGCGACACTGCGATAAATCATGCTCCTGTTGCAACGCACGTGCATCATTGCTAGTAATAATAATAACAACAACAACAATAATAATAATAATAAATAATAATAATAGTAGTAATAATAGTAGTAGTAATAATAATAGTAGTAACAATAATAGTAACAGTAATAATAACAAAGAGATTTGGGCTTTGGCTAGATCTGGGCATAGCCCATTTGCATCAGATAGCGCTCAGGGTAGTTCTGGGCCACAATATATCCCTTCCTTCCCTTTCCATTATCTTCTAATCTTCTCTTCTTCCTTGTCCAAGCCGCCGCCGCATCCTCGCTATCCAGATCTAGAGGGCTGTTTCGAGAGGGAGAAATCAGGGCTCGATCGCGGGCGATGGAGGCCGGTGACCATGGCCTCAAGAGTGGGGAGCTGGGCATGTCGGAGGGGGTTGACATCCTGAAGAACCCCACGGCGGAGGAGCCCCAGCCAGCCGGGACCGGGAAGAAGGGGAAGGAGGCGAGCGCGCCGGAGGGAGGTGACCTTGGACTCAAGCTGAAGGAAGCGAGCACGTTGGGCGGTGAGATCCTGAAGAAGAGGAAGGAGGCGATGGCGGCGTTGGATCTCTTGTTGCCGACGGCGAAGAAGGCGCAGCCGGCCGGGGTCGGGAAGAAGAGGAAGAAGGTGGTCAAGAAGGAGGTGCCGCAGGATGTCATCGACTCAATTATAGCAAAGCCGTTTAATATTGTCCAGGAGCTCTCCGACAAAGACCTTGCCGACAAACCCCAGGAATTCCGCGAAGCCTATAACAGAGTAAGGTTACTCAATGACAAGGTCCGCAGCTACGAGCAGGCCCTCATCCAGCAGCACAGAGTCATGGGCTACGCGGAGGATGAAATTGAGGTCACCGATGACGAGGACGAGGGGACGGGAGAAAAGGTGGTGAGCGAACAAGGTCACCGGTGACTAGGAGGAGACGGTGGAGAACAAGACAGGAGGCAAAGGGGTTTGATAACAAGAAGTAGCCTGTGGTTGTCCAAGATCCAGCTTGGTTGGAGTAGTATTGTGTCTGTGATCCAGCTACCCTAAGTTGTAGTAGCGTTTGTGTTCTCCAGATACCCTAAGTTGTAGTAGCGTTTGTGTTCTCCAGATACCCTAAGTTGGAGTAGTACCATGTCTGCGTGATCCTATGAAGTGCTCATTATTATGTTGTCAATCCTTTTGTATCAACTTGTGATTCCTATACCAATGTTAGTTATTATCACATCTTGCTGCTGGTGATTCTATGCTATCAATTAAACTAACAGTGTTGCAATTGTATTCGATTTGATTGGTGCGTTTTATGCTACTGAAGCACCGCTTCACATGTTGCTGATTGGAACTGTAAGTCTTAGTTGAGGTTGCCGATCTAGATGATTTTGCATGTGCCTAACCATAATGAGTACATTTGCCATAAACTGTTATTTTTCTGTATGTTTAGTTTCTCATGCTGCTGTCAACTGTAGTATATTGGAATCTGCCCATTCTCAGTTCAGTCCATGTTAATTGCAGTATATTTGAATCTGTTAATTCTCAATTCAGTCTATGTTAATCAATTTGGTTTTAAAGTCTAACATAGCGGCAGACGGGTGAGTTAGCCATTGTTTCATCACCAAACATGCATTTCTAGTGTTTTGTGCATAAATCTTTTATTAATTTTGCTGACTCTGCTATTAAGGATTAATCTGATATTACCTATGAATTTTGATGAAGTAATGAACAAGTTGAAATTTTATTGTCTTGTCTGACAGACCATCAGAATGTTTGGTTCCATTACTACATATTTTGCTGGAAAAATTTTTATTTGTGCCTTGTTCTCTTGCAAAACCTTTTGTTTGCATGGTGACATCAGGAATTAAAATGCTGGTCTGCAGATACTGATGGAAAGAATGATGGACCTCTTCTCTATACTGAAATTTGCCAATCCAGTCTTACAGGATTTGCATTCATGTCTGTCTCCGCAGTAAGCCAGCAACAATTGCGCTGGTGTCCTGCTCCACCAGGCATATAGCAGTTCCACAGTTTAGCGCCACCGCCCACTGGCTTCATGGTTCTAGTTGCACTTTGTTCAACTGTTGCGACCAAGCTTCTGTATGAATTCCATCTTGCGGGGGTTCGATTGGAGCTTGTGGATTTGTAGCTTCAATTGTTCAGGTAATTAGGTTGGTTATACGTATATAGCTCTTCTACATGGTAATTATTCTCCCCAGCTCCCTTTGAGCCATTGCCTTTTGCTATTGATGCATTTCAGGAACAGCAGTTGAAGAGAACCGTAGATGCAGTTAAAGAGAGAAGAGAAGGGAACTGATAAAAAGAGGTCCTTATCTGTGAGCCCTTTCGGATGATTTCAGAATAAAGACGTGGGTTAATTTCCTCTTAGCTGTCTGGTGAATTTAGCAAGCTCCAAATCATCATTTAGTACTCAAAAGCAAAAACATAGATGACAGCAATTGCATGGAAGCTTTGTAAAACATGTAGATGTTGACCACAACAAAACGTCAAATTATTTAGGCTGCCACACCAATTTAATCTAACATACCTGCTACAGATTCTTGTATATGCTGAAACCTTGTTCCTGTCCTGAGTAGATCTTGTGCAGCCTGTAGAACTTTCACTTTTGAAAGAACTTCTACTAAAAGGAGGTGCTGTGTAGCGGGGGTACAGATATTCAATAAATCTGGGAGGGAAGCTTCTGATCAAAATGAGCTCCATCCCTGTACCAACGTGAAATTGCAATCAAATTCCTACATTTTGAAGCTACAAATAAATAGACAGCAATAGAAAGAAAAGGCACACATAGATGTGCATCATGGTCATTAATCTCTACCCTGCAATCTCCTCATGGTCATTTAGTATCCAATGATTGTTTTATTAACTTATGCATTGTTGTCTCCAGGTTTAGTTCAAGTCTAATTTCTGCACAATAGTAGCATGGTTATTTGTGATGTTTAACTGAAAATTATCTTTTAATTTGCATGAAAATGTGCGAATTTTCTCAGTAGAGACCCCCATGTGAGCGAACTGCAAAGTGGTGCTTACACTAATATCAACACATGTATAGCAATCATGTTAAGTTGCAAGGATACATTTGTAGGACACATACATTTGGAGATTCTAACTACTATAAAAAAGGGCTTTACAACTATGAGAAGTGGTGATGCCAAGATGTATGCATTTTACATACAATCAATGTGTTCCTCAACCTATGAACCTTCAGAGTTCAGATGCACACACTCGATCCAAACTTGCTTGATCATACCAGTTTAGTCAAAACTATTGACTCAGCAACGCCAATCAATGAGAGTTGAGGAAGAAAGGAAGTAGCACATGCAAGTTAACCAATTCTTACCACTGGATGGTTTGGGTTTGTCCCAAACTGCAGACACTGCCATTTAACACTCTAGGTGATATTGTTTGAAATCTATGGTGTTGATGAATGTGCAACTTAAAAAATGACGTTTCAGATCCTGGATTTTATATTCTGACTGTTAATTAAGGCTTTAAAGCATTCTCATTCATTTTACTTTGACGGATGAGATTTAGCACAGTTGCAGTCATGCATGTTCTGAGATTCATTCTTAGAGCAGCTCAAGTGCTGTTAAGCATATTGGAGCAGTCTGGTAGTGGTTTTAGGGCTGAAAACCAAACTTTAAAGTTTAAACTTAGTTCGAATACAATTTGGTAAAAGAATCATTTCTGGTAGCCTTGATTCATTTTGCTGAGAGAGAAGCGCAGATCTCCTGGGCCATTGTGTAAGGTCGCTGGACTCGCTATTTTGGCTTTTCTCCTGTCTTGATGCCATACCATGCAAATCTCCTGCTTGTTCGAAAAAAACAAAGAGAGTAAGAGGATGAGGATAATGGGAGACGAGGTTTTCTATTTTCCCCTGTGGGCCCCGCTAAACAACCAGCTTTGGAGGCATCAAGCCATCAACTTAACTCCATGTTACTACTTTTCTCTCCAAAATTGAATACACATTTGGGGTGCTCTTAGGGAAGTTGTTTATTCTTTCTTTTTGACACCAAGAAGGGTACTATTGAACTTCACACAAGAAGAAATGAAATATCAACATGAGCATATGGCCACTAATTCTGTTTTTTGTATTGTTTCTAACACCGTATATACCACTTACTACTCCTGTGTTGTCTGTGTTGACTTGATATGCTTACAGGTGAAATATTTTTGGATGTTGTTGGAAGTCCTTACTATGTCGCCCCTGAGGTTCTGAAGAAACACTATGGCTGTGAGGTGGATGTGTGGAGTGCGGGTGTAATAATTTATATCTTATTGAGCGGGGTTCCTCCATTTTGGGATGGTGAGGATACATCTACCCCTTTGCTGCACTTTTTGCCTTGCCTTGCTTCTGACAGTGCTGCAATGCTTTTGGACATTGGTCTGCCTTTTGCAGAATCTGAACAAGGGATATTTGAACAAGTTCTGAATGGTGATCTTGATTTTTCATCTGATCCCTGGCCCAGTATTTCAGAGAGTGCAAAGGATTTGGTCAGGAAGATGCTAAACTGTGATCCCAGAAAGAGATTGATTGCACATGAAGATCTATGTAAGTGCATAGGATTTCTGAGGCACAAATACCACTACCACCTATAGAAAACATTCTGTTGATCATCTAACTGGGTGAAGCATCCCGCTTTACTATAGAACATTCTGTTGTCCATCTAGATTCATTGTCATAAGTCCTCTCAAATGACCCGTCTTCATTTTGGCAGGTCATCCCTGGGTTTGTGTAGATGGAGTGGCTCCTGACAAACCTCTGGATTCTGCTGTTTTAACCAGATTGAAACAGTTTTCTGCAATGAATAAACTAAAGAAGATGGCCCTTAGGGTGAGTACTGGAATGTGTTATTGCTTGGTTTTATAGAGAGCATATTTATTGTGTTAAGTATTGATGTTCTCGTGACTGGGTGTCTGTAGGTCATTGCTGAAAATTTGTCTGAAGATGAAATTGCCGGATATTCAGTAGCTAGCTACAAAATACCTTATTTTGTAGCCAGGCCAACTGACCGCACCCTGATGCCCCATCCGATCGAGCCAGCCAGCCCAAAGCGCGTTACTGCTTTCCTCTTCCGGCTGCATGCATGCGGGATCAAGGCTGCAGGTAATTGCCGTAATTAATGACGCTGGATATTTGGAATAATTATGACGGCTTCACACGGGGCCATGCATGCAAGCGTGTACAGATGTGTTACGAGAATACACATGCTGGTGTACTGTACGGCTAGTGCCATGCATGCAAGTATTACGAGAATACTAAAAGCAAATACAAACCTATCGTCTTAAAGTAAATGATTTACTAGAAAATATATGCCATTGATTGTGATTTACTATAATCTATGTCTTGCTATCCTTCTGAATTTGACAACTATGTTTACGAGAATCAACCTTGAATGTGAATTACGAGAACATGCACTAATAATATTTAAGACAATTTTGGCAAAAAATATTTACGACAATTTGAACTCTAAAAATAATATCTACCACAATTCCATATTATGAATTCTCTATTGACATAACTTGCATTGATATTTACGATAAAAATTGGTACTATGAATATAAGTATTTACGAGAATTTTTTATTATGGTTGACGACAAAAACTAACAAGAATGATCGGAAGTTACAACATGTTTACGAGAATTCTGTTTACAACAATACTCACAATATTTACTAGAATTTTCACCAATAATATTTACAAGAATTCTACATTATGACCGCGCCGCTTCACCGCGTTCCTCCCCGTCGCGCTCCCACCGCCGCCGCAGAAGCAGCAGCTCTCCGGCGTGGCCGCCGTGCTCAACGCCGGCGGACGCCTTCTACAGTTCTACTCCGGCGGCAGCGCGCCAAAGCAGCGCCGGCGCAACGCCAGGAAGAAGAATGGTGGTGGCGTTAGCCGCGGTCAGCAAGGACGGGGCCACCGGCGGCGGCGACGACTCCCTCGGCTCCTCCGGGAGGTTCGCACGGGCGCAGGGGAGCATGAACTGGTCGGCGACGTACGACGGCAGAACGAACGACGTGAAGAGCTCGGTGGTGGCCAGAGGCGACAGGTTGACCGCCGATGGATGGAATGGGTTACGAGGGCAGCGGACGGAGCGAGTTCTGCACTGCAGCGGTCGCGTACGGCGGCGGATAGAGCATGGGGTGCTGGCGAATCTCAGCGCTGCCATAGGAAGCAGGAGGCCGCTGCCCCATTCGCCGTGGAAAAGGACGTGGGGCCGTGGGGCGCTGCCGTCGAGGTCCCGAGGTGGCCATGGAGGGCCGGCGCCCCAGAGGCGGTGAGCGTCGCCGCCGGGGAGCCGTGCGTGCGGGTCGAGCCGCGCCGACGCCGGACCACATCCACGCGAGGCGAGGGCGCACGGGGGAGGACGAGCCGCGGCTGCTACCGATGGAAGGAGGAGCCGCCGCCTCCGATGGAAGGAGGCTGCTACCATGGTGCGCTCGGGCTCGGGAGTTTTGGTCCGGCTACAGAATATGGTATTTTGTTGTCGACCGGTCTCCGTCTCCTGTTTTCTTCTAGCATGAGTCCACGTAGGCGGTTAAACGAGACAGATCAGGAGTCCTCACGATATATACCAAATAGACCAAGAAGAAATCAGAGAGTTCGAGACCCAAACGAGAAAAGACAGGATCAATATATACCAAATAGAACAAGATCGAGACAGGACCAAAATCGCCACCGCCTCCACTCCCCCGGGGCTCCACAATAGGCGGCTCCCCGCACCGCGCTGGCGCCCTAATGCTCTCGCCGTCCTCCTCCCGCTAGTCCGCGCCGCGGACGAGCGTCCCCTCCACCTGCTCGCTCTCCCGCCGCGAGAAGACGGCGCCCCGCTGCGGCCTCGGTGCTTGGCCGGCGGCGGCCTTGCGGGGTCCAACATGAGGCGGTCCGTGGCGTCGATGGTGGTGGCGCAGGTGGCGCCGGGGCCCCTGCTGCGGCGCCAAGGCTCGGCGGCGCCCCCATGGCTGTCGTCGTCGTCGTCCTTCGCCTCGCCGCCGCCGGCGAGTTCCGGATGCAGGAGGTAGTTGCCGTGGCACCGAATCGCTCTTATTTCGTGTTTGAGTCATGGGAAAATTGGATGCATAGCATCGAAAGATCTCATCTTTTGCTATGTAACATTAAAAGTCACTCTTGGCTACATATAGCATCAAAAGATCACCTCTTTTGGAAATTTACCACTTTCCGTCAAATTAGCTAACGCCGGCTGCTCACCGTGAAGGACTGTTGTGCTATGGCCAGGCTATCCATCGCTCGCTACTTTGGTTCAGCAGATAGGGATGCCATGGCTGAGCTCCGACGACCCCAGCCAGGCCAGACGCGGTCCTCTCCAACTCTTCCTCCTAGCTCCTTCCTACTCGTTACCCTGCTGCGGAGCGGAGAGACTACCACTTCCACCTCCTCACTTCCGAACCCAATCCCATCCTCTCTTCCAATGACGGGACAGCAGCAGGCGGGCTCCCCATCATCCAGCTCAGCCGGGCTCGCCAGCAGGCAGGACAGGACGATGACGACGAACAGGAAGAGGAGGTGACAGGCGGGGGCGGAGGAGGAGCAGGGTCTTTGTCGTCGTCCGCGCCATGCCAGCAGGATCGACTTCTGGTCCTCTAGCGGCAGCGTCATGGTCTATCCGGTGCTATCCTCGACGAGCCTCCTGTCAAACGACGCTAACGGTCGGGAGCCGCCGCCGCCGCCGCGATGCAACCACGCATAGTCGTTGATGCAGCCAGACCTCGAGGAGCCACAGGCGGGCATCCCTGGGCGGCAGCATGGCAGCATCACGGTGATGGACACATAACGCAGCCCTTCACGGTGAGCAGCCGGTGTTAGCTAACTTGATGGAAAATGGTAAATTTCCAAAAGAAGTGATCTTTTGATGCTACATAGCTAAGAGCCTAAGAATGTATCTTTTGATGGTACATAGCAAAAGATGAGATCTTTCAATGGTATGCACCTAAAGGAATTGGAACAAACACTAAAGTAATTCGTTGTTCGTTGTGGCCTTCGGAGGTCGTTAAAATGCCCCCTTCGGTCTTCGGACTATGTGAAGTGGGCGTTCTCTACGCGGTGCTTAGCTGTGTGCCTGTGTCGGGTCGGGAATGATGCTTGTGCTGTTCTAGGTGGATTTGCGTCTACCGCTGTGGTTTAGACTGTCTCGGGAGCTCTCTTCTTTCATTTGCAACTAATTAACCCCATGTCCTGGCCACTGTAAATAGAGTCTCTGCCAACTAATCACAGGATGTGCCGGTTTCTGTGTTAGGCAAGGGAACACGGTGTCACATCCTAGTGTCCCATGATATTGCTCTGTTCTGACCTATCTGTACGCTGCCAGCTAATAGTGGTACACTTAAGCTTGTCATTGTACCTTGAAATCTATTCACACTCTGAAATGTTCCCCTTTAGGCATTTTTCAGGGACTTAGGAATTTCATGTTACTTGGTGATTTCTAACTCTGGCAATCGTTTTGACTGACAGGCAGGAGCAGGACTATTCTCATAGCTCAGATGTGGCAGTTCGAGGAAGCAGTGGTTTCAAGCTTCAATTCTATCCCAAATTAAACGTGAGGAATATTACACAAGAATGGGTTCAAGAGACCTGGAGGCTGTTCTATCTCAAAACTGCCAACAATGTCACAAATAACATCTATATGGGAAGCACTCTATTGGCTGGAAATGTACAAGATGGTCTCTCTGAAGATCGCAGGGGTTTGAACTACCCTTACTTGCAGAACCTGAGAGATCGTGTATCATCCAAATCAATGAATAGACATGGTGATGATTGAGAACTGGTCAGGCATAGGATGGTAAATCAGCCTGTGCAATCAGTGCCAGCTCCAATAAGTGTTGTTAATGATAGTCCCAAGTGTTTGAGCATGCCTAGAGCCTCTAAGGTGGAGATTCCTTGGCGTGACTATGCACCAGCAGAGGATCCTTTGCTTGATAAACCTAATACAGAGGTAATTTTGGAGCTTGATGATGAAGTTCATGATGGTGATGACAACAAGGAGAAGAAACTTGTGGTAAAAAAGGTGGTTTCACCTTTGCCAACTAAAGCAGCCTTCTCTGAGGAATCTTTGAAAGCACGGAAGGCACTTGCTAGCATCTACGACAAAGTTTTGGTAGTTGACAATATCGAGTCAGCTAGGAGCATTGTTAAACTGCTCACTACAAAGTACAAGAGCTTTATTCATGCATGTCACACAGAGGTAAAAAGGAACCCTGCTTGGTTGCTTGATTTATTTGCTCCTATGGAGTGGTCAGGTTGTCCATCCTTATTCATCTAGGCAAAACCATTTGTTTCACAAAGACACAAAATGTTCCATTTTTTGTAAGTATTAGGTTTAGCTGAGTGATATCTTTTTACTGTGAGTTGTCATCTGTCATGAATTACTTTAGTGTTTGTTCCAATTCCATAGTTGTTACAAGAAACTTCTGATGGTGATAGATTTTAAATCCTGGGGCTCTGTATGCTGAACCATGTGTTTGGTATATGTTCCTCATTAATGTATCAAAACCTGCCAAAGGCAATGCATGAGTTGAAGTCAGATATCATATGTAATGCTGAAGGTTGTAGTCTGTATCAGCTTCCTTAGTTTAGTGAGCTAATATGCTCATTGTCTACTTCTATGATGGCAAGCAATGCTCAAAAGTGAACTCCAGTGTAGTTATTTGAGTATAATGTTTCTGCAGGTAGCAGATATTGATGCCAAAGAAAAGACACCAGTTGGTCATGGAGAAGTAATATGCTTTAGCATCTATTCAGCAAATTCTGATGTACAGGCAGCTGATTTTGGACATGGCAAAACTTGCATTTGGGTTGATGTTCTAGATGGTGGAAGGGGTGTCCTGATGGAGTTTGCTCCTTTCTTTGAAGATCCATCCATCAAGAAGGTGCAATAATTTTTTATTTTTTTTTTCTCTGCGTATCATTATATTAAGAAGAATAAAGGAGTGGGTTTAGAAACCCATAGAGCCACACACACCCTTTTACATCTAATGGTGTCTCTCACTTTTCACACTTGACCCGAGACCACTAGAGAGGAACTCACACATTAGCTGGCTCTAGAGCAAGGAGATTGGATATTCCCCAATCTCCGGCCAAACTCCACAGGAGAAACTCATCTTTTACTGAAACCAGAACACTATTTAGGCTCAGTTGAATCCCATCAAACACACAGCGATTGCAGTAATTCCAAATGGCCAAGCTCCCAGAATGATGATGGAATTGATGCCTTTTTTTAGTCTGGTCATCAACACCAGAATTTGTGCTTGCCCACCATCCATCAAAGGAGTTGTTATCAGGCTGGAGGGAGAGGTCCTGCAGGCCGACCTTATGTAGAATGTTGTACCATACTTGCCGGTAGAAGACACATGAGATCAGTAGATGTTCAATCGTTTCCTCAGCTTGATCACAAAGCGCAGCGTTCAGGATGGGGCAGACCTCCTTTAGCAAGACGGTCTGCAGTCCAACACCTATTGTGTGCCACTAACAACATGAAGAACTTGCATTTGCCTGGTGCCCAGCTCCTCCAGATTCTCTCCCAAGGCCCAAACTGTACAGCCCCAATAAAAAATCCCTCATATGCAGATTTAGCAGAGTACACTCCTGAACTAGAGAATTGTCATATGAGCATGATCTACTTCAGGTTGCAAAGTCAAATCCAAGAGAAGGTCCCAAAACTTCATATTCTGTCAACACGGGTACTGTAATGGCACCCCGTGTGCCCTGCACCCATTTCATCTCGGTAATGGCTTCATACACTGTCTTTTTCCTTGTTTTGTTGTTGACTGATCCAAAAAGAGTATGCACTAATTGATCCAGGCTCTGGCCATGCAGCCACCTGTCGGTCCGGAAAATTGTGTTCTTGCCATTGCCGACCTCTGAGACAATGGCCACTCTAAAGAAAGCTTTGACCGCAAGGTGCACTTGGATTTGGAAAGCCACCCAGGGCCTTATCAAGTTCAGTTTTCTACAGCCACAACCAACGCATCCGGAGAGCCCATCCCAGCTCCTGCAGATGACCAAGTAACCTTAGGCCAGGCCAACAGGCAGTGTCCCCCCTTTGCGTCCCTTCTGCCTCTCCAAAGAAAACCTCTTCTAATTTTTATTGATAGCTTTAAGAGCCCAGGGAGGAAGATCCATTGCCATAGCCAAGTATACCAACATGGAAGTGAGCACAAACTGAACCAAAATCTTTCTCCCAGCCTTTGTGAGCAAATCCGCTTTCCAGCCCGGAAGTCGATCAAAGCGATCCAATCAATGATTGGCTGAACTTGCTGCTTTGTCAGTTTCCGCAAGGAAAGCGGGAGCTCCAAGATATTTGCAAGGGAAATCTGATAGTTGACAGAGGAGATGTTCCTGTATGGTGATTGTATCCTCCGAACACTGGATGGGCAAGCCATTGCTTTTTTGCACATTTGTTCTCAACCCCGAGGCATCTCCAAAAAGTTGAAGAATATCCAGCACAATAATTTTCCTTTGTTATGTGTGCCATGCTTGAGATCGAAAGGAATGCCCGCCTTAAGGAGCTTGGTTGGAGGCTCTTGTTGCAGGTTCGTCTTCTCTTCTTTTTTATAATACAATGCATTCTGGCTGACAACTTTATTACGTCTTAAAAGATGGGCAAGCCAGTATTTGTGTTTCCTTTGATGTAAACAGAAGTGAAGCTGACAGATAACTATTCGATAACATCATTTGGATAACATTGGTTGCAATGTTTGCATGTCAGGTGCATGATGAATTGATACTGGAAGGGCCTTCAGAATCTGCTGAGGTGGCCAAGGCTATAGTGGTGGAGTGTATGTCCAAACCTTTCTACGGAACCAACATTTTGAAAGTCGACCTGGCTGTTGATGCCAAGTGTGCAAAGAGCTGGTGTGCTGCCAAATAGTCTGAGCAGATGCTGTCATCCGAGGAATATCTATTTATATATTTATATATATGCACATGTATCATGTTGTCATGTGGGGCCGCTCCTACACAAGGAAACGTCGCGCCCGCGACGTACGCCGGGCCGCAGAACGCGCAGCAGCCACGCCGTCGCCCGCGGGTCAGGTGGAACTGACTAGTGGTTAGATGGAAATAATAGGTCGGTTCCTTAGATTGAGGAGCAATTAGCTCTGAGTTTGTTAGCCTCAAGGCTTATATATTCTTGTACGCAGACTAGGAAGGAATTAAGCAATATATTATCATCTAATCTCTCTTTCTCTCTTCTCCAAACAAGCTAGGCGAAGAGGGGCAAAACCTCACCCTAAGTCACGGATCGCGACTACGATCTACGTAGTCAAGGTCCTCCTACCCTAGGGCTTGAGGCCCTTGACAATCTGGTATCATGATCCCGGCGTTCCTTGCCTGTTTGTTCCACTTCTCCGCCGTCGCCGCACTCTGCCTCCACGTCGTCCCCCACGCCTCGCTCGGCCACCATGGGCGACAATGCCGACCTCAAGGCCACCTTGGATACCCTGGCCACCGCCGTCAAGACGCTGTAGGCCTCGGTCGAGGCCAACTCCCAGGCGATCCAGCGTTTGGCCGCCGACCCCAAGCCACCGCCGCCGTCCTCCTCCGCCAGCGGATCGGGCACCAGCGAGCATCATCAGGACTGGCCCCCGCGATTCCAAAAGATGGACTTTCCGCGGTATGATGGCAAGACAGATCCCCTGATCTTCATTAACAGATGCGAGTCGTATTTCCATCAACATCGCATCATCGAGGAGGAGAAGGTGTGGATGGCCTCCTACAACCTCAAGGACGGCGCATAGATGTGGTACATCCAAGTTCAACAAGACGAGGGGATCCCATCCTGGCGCCGCTTCAAGGATCTGCTTCACCTCCGCTACGGGCCACCGCTGCGCTTCAACCCTCTCTACGAGCTGGCCGAGTGCAAGCGCACCAGCACCATGGCGGAATACCAGGATCGCTTTCAAGCGCTCCTCCCCCGGGCGGGACCGCTCGAACAAGCTCAACGCGTGCAACTCTTCACCGGAGGACTTCAGCCGCCGCTCAGCCTCGACGTCGAGGTTCACAATCCGCAAACCCTCGTTGGGGCCATGAGCCTGGCGTGCAAGCTTGAACTCCAGGAGCAGTATGCGGTGGCTCCGCCGCGAGCGGCGCCCCGAGGTCTTCTTCCTCCGCTAGCGCCTCGCCTCGCGCTGCCGGCGCCGCCAGCGCCCAAAGCGGTCGCCCAGCCCACGGTCACGGTGGAGGGCCGGACGATCAAGCGTCTCACTCAGGCGGAGCAGGAGGAGCGGCGCTGCCTCGGTCTCTGCTACAACTGCGACGAGAAATTCACCCGGGGCCACAACCGCGTCTGCAAGCACCTCTTCCTCCTTGATGGCGTGGTGGAAGATGACAACGCGGAGGCCTCCGAGACCGTCGGGGACGACACCACCGAGGAGACGCCCCACTACTCCCTGCATGCCATCGCCGGCGTGGCGTTCAGCGACACGATGCATGTCCCGGTCGCTCCGGGCGACACGACCCTCACCGCCCTCCTCGACTCGGGATCCAACCACAACTTCATCTCCGAGGCCGCCGCACACCGCTCCGGGCTGCCCCTCCAACGCCGACCCCGACTCACGGCTACGGTGGCCAACGGCGAACGAGTCGCGTGCCTTGGCGTCATCCGCCAGGCCACGCTCTCCATCGGCGGCGACATGTTCTTCGCCGACCTCTTCGTCATGCCGCTCGCGGGCTACGACGTGGTCCTTGGCACCTAGTGGCTCGCCACATTGGGCCCGATCGTGTGGGATTTCAGCGCGCGCACGCTGACCTTCAGGCGCCACGCACGCGAGGTGTGCTGGCACGGCCTGGCAGGCCGGCAGCCCCTGGCATCAGCGCGACCACAGTGGGCTCTTCGCCGAGACCCACGGACTGCCCCCACCTCGAGGCCGCGACCACAGCATCACCCTGGTGCCGGGGGCACAGCCCGTGGCCGTCCGGCCCTATTGCTATCCGACGCTGCACAAGGATGAATTGGAGCGCCAATGTGCGGCCATGCTGGACCAAGGGCTCATTCGCCGAAGCTCTTCAACGTTCTCCTCCCCGATCCTCCTCGTCAAGAAGGCTGACAGGTCATGGCGCTTCTGCGTCGACTACCGTGCCCTGAACGCCATCACCGTCAAGGACGCCTTCCCCATCCCGGTCGTTGACGAGCTGCTCGATGAGCTCCACGGCGCCAAATTCTTCACCAAGCTCGACCTGCATTCGGGCTACCACTAGGTCCGCATGAGGCCGGACGACATCGCCAAGACGGCGTTCCGCACCCACGATGGCCTCTACGAGTTCGTGGTGATGCTGTTCGGGCTGTGCAACGCCCTAGCCATGTTCCAGGCGCTCATGCACGACGTTATGTGACCCTTCCTCCGACGGTTTGTGCTCGTATTTTTTTATGGCATTCTCATCTACAACACTTCCTGGGCGGATCACCTCCGGCACCTCCGCGCGGTCCTCACCATGCTACGCCAACACCGCCTCTTCATCAAGCGCTCGAAGTGCGCTTTCGGCGTCGACTCCATCTCCTACCTCGGCCATGTCAATTCCGAGGCAGGCGTCGCCATGGATCCTGCCAAGGTGCAGGCGGTCCTCGACTGGCCCCAACCCCGCTCGGCGCGCGCGGTGCGGGGGTTCTTGGGCCTCGTAGGGTACTACCACAAATTCGTCCACGACTACGGCGCCATTGCAGCTCCCCTCACGGCTCTTCTGAAGAAGGAGGGGTTCACGTGGACCGACGAGGCCACCGCGGCATTCACGGCCCTCAAAGCCGCGGTCACCTCGGCGCTGGTGTTGGCTCTCCCGGACTTCGGCCGATCGTTCGTCGTCGAGTGCGACGCGTCGACACATGGCTTTGGGGCGGTCCTCCTCCAAGACAAGCACCCCATCGCCTACTTTAGCCGCCCGGTCGCGCTGCGCCACCACTCACTCGCCGCCTACGAACGGGAACTCATCGGCCTCATCCACGCCATCCGCCACTGGCGCCCGTACCTGTGGGGCCATCGATTCATGATGCGAACGGACCACTATAGCTTGAAGTTTCTCCTCGCCCAGTGCCTCTCACGATCCCCCAGCATCACTGCGTGGGCAAGCTTCTGGGCTTCGACTTCGTCGTCGAGTACAAACCGGGCGTCCTGAACATGATGGCCGACGCTCTCTCTTGCCATGACACCAAGGACTGGGCCATCCTTGCCGTCTCCGGCCCGCGCTTTGACTTCATCGACCGCCTACGCCAGGTCCACGCCTCCGACCCCGCCCTCGTCGCCATCAAGGACGAGATCACCGCGGGCACCCGCGCTGCGCCGTGGACCGTCCTCGACGGCTGCCTCTACATCCCACCGACATCGCCGCTGCTCTAGGAAATCCTCGCCGCGGTGCACGAGGACGGCCACGAAGGCGTACAACGCACTCTACATCGTCTTCGCCGGGATTTCCACTTCCCCGAGACATGCGCCGCATCATCCAGGACAGCGTCCAGTCAATGAAACATGCCTCATTTCATTCTGGATCGCGACGCTTCTTGAACGAAGTTTCTTCCAAATGATCTTTGGGCTTCACCTGAGCTACCTAGTACTAAGTTTGATAAGTGTGCACCACACCAAAGCCATTTGTCTCACCTAGGTCAAGCTACCCATTCATGCCCCCCTTAATAGTACGGCCAAAGAAAAAACAAAGTCCTAAACTACTCTAAGTGCCTCTCCAACATCAAACCGCACTTAGAACTAGTCCGTTCTTAATCTTGTCGCCAATCCTTTGAAAACCAAAACGATTTCCATCGATATGGGCATGAAAACCATAGTGCCCAAACAATCACCATTACTATGACCTAACTCAAACTAGTCATAGTAATTTATGTCGTCATCAATCATCGAAACCCAACTAGGGGCTTAGATGCTTTCAGCTGCGTTCCTCTTCCTACTCTTTACTTTAAGCATTTATTTTGAGCATTTTAATTCTTGTAATTACATTCCTAGAATTGTCATGCTAGTGTAGGATTGAAACCTAAGGTGCAAAACTTTTGTGTGTGTAGAATCATAGACACACTTTTAGGCACAAGGGAGTGAACATAGGCTAAGTGTAGGGTTTAAATTTCCGCAAGAATTTTAGAGAAGCCCAATTCACCCTCTCTCTTAGGCATCTTGATCCTTTCATATTGCTCACACACATGTACCTTGGACTAATAACCTGTGTACTCTCACATAAACAATATTAGTCCACCTAAATTGTCACTCAATTACCAAAACTAAACAAGAACCTACCACTGCTCAGGCGTGCTTTTGGTGGCGTGATGGGCCTCTCCCGATGGAGCGTGGCGGCATTGGCGTCCGCGTGATCAGGTGTGTGCCGCGGCAGAGGCGGCTAAACTACACATAAACAGGGCATCAAGAATTTCACTGCTCTCATTGAGCTTGATCTGTCAGACAGCAATATAACAGCACTCCTAGCAGAGCTGGTATGTTATGCTAAAAAAAAGCAGAGCTGGTATGTTTTTTTTTCCTCATTTTTAGTCTTTTATTTCATGTATCTAGTATCTATTTCCGCACGCTGTTCTATAATATAGATGTTCTGGACAACTCTTCCTGCTTATGAGTTGTATTGTATATATGTTTCTCAATGTAGCTGGATCTTGTATTTATGGATGCTTGTTTCTGCAGGGATTACTTGAAGCTAACTAAACTAACTTGCAAGTGTTGAAACTGGATGGAAATCCACTAAGAAGGTAAGAATGTAACCTCGAGCTGTGATTTGATGATACCTGTGTTAATAAAGGAACCCGGGATGTAGCAGCGTGGTTCCACCAAAAATTACAGAAACACACATGATAGCCATCATATGATTGTTGGTGCTATGGGATAAATCCTTGGAACAAAACAAAAAACCCGAAATAAAAAGGAAAGATATAGTTGACAGACACATTGATCAACGTTACAATATGCTTAGCCTCCTGTTGCTTTCTTGTGCAGCGTAAGACGAACTCTGTTGGAGCGAGGAACGAAAGCAATTCTCAAGTACCTCAAAGAAAAATTGCCTGCTGAATAATATTTATAGAAGAAATTATTGTTGGAGTCATGCATTAATTTTTTTTTTGGCCACTGTATCTTGTATTATTCCTTTTCAATTTTATGGACTGAATTTTGTGGAATAAGGAAATCTGGATCTTGTGTGAGACGGGAGTTTTGTGATCGTTTGTGTTTGCATCCTCCGTTCGATATACTGGATATTATCCACATGTTTTTATTGGAACAACAATATATGAACAATAAGATGCAACAGAAGTGCCTTTTTTTAAACCAAACGGAGGGGAGAGATTCCCCGCCACAATATATTAACTATCATTCCACATAAGAGGAATGGGCAGTATCGTTACAAGAGAGGAGGTAATTGCGCCAGCCATTGAGACTGGTTACAAGATTGCCCTTTAGGCGCTTGCGCCATATTACAAAATCATCACAAACTCTCGAGATCACCGAGCGGCTGCTAGACCGTGTTAGTTGATCTCCACCGGCCTATTGGGCCCTTATCTCTGCTCCCTGATCGGGGGAGCCTAACCCTAATTCGGTTGGTGAGTTCCTGTCGCACAGCACACATAAAAGAAAGGGGGGGGGGGGGGGGTAAGGGCTCGGACAACGAGGTTCATCGGAGCCATCACCCACTCAATAGAGAAACCCTAAAACCGATCTAAAGTAGTGCTGGAAGCGCTGGGATGTGCCCCACCACCGCCGTCGCCCCTGCAGGTTCTCCGCCGGCGCCACTGGACTTCTCTCCACCGCGCTGGACGACTCCTACTACACCGACGGCATTGGCGTCTACCCACTTAGGTGGGTCAACAGAAAAGATGAGGATGCTTACCCGATCCTACGGTCACAGAAAGGTACACACCACAGCATCCTAACAGACCGCTCATTCCTAAAGATCTCCCCGTTCCTTGCATCCCAAAATCGCCATAGTACCGTCATAAGCACGAAGGGCAACATGTTTGCATCAAGGCCAGCACGCACATTATAGCTCCAGATTTCAGTATCCGAATAGGAGGCAGCAGCAGCAGTCAGTCCGATTCTCTCCCAGAGATCTGCACTGGCCGTGCAGGTAAAGAACACATGATGGCGATCTTCGAGCAAAGCTGAACAGCGCTGACATTATTGTCCGTTATCCACAACATGCTTGGAGTGAAGATTAGCTCTTGTGCTCAACCTATCTTTGAAGTACAACCAGGGTGAAGACTTTTAGTTTGTTCAGCACTCGCGCCCTCCAGATGTGTGGCTTCCGTGTATATCAGGCGAGCCAAGAGAGTTGTCTAAAGAAGCGTAGGCATCCCGTGCTGTATATATAGGGTTTCCAGTTAGCTTCAGAACCCGCTTATCAGTATCATCGTTGAGAGTGAGTTCCTGTAAACAAGAGACAAGGCTGTCCAGCTGAGCGCTAGCAGCATTGGTGAGCCTAGGATGTAAGCACAATTCAAACCCATTCTGGAAAACATTTTGCACGGACACGTTAGGCCTGGTAGTGTGGGAAAAGTGTGCATCATGGGAGGAGCAAAGAGGACCAGCATGAAGCCAGGGGTCGAACCAGAAGGAGATGGAGGCGCTCTGGTCTGAAACTTGGCTGAAACTGGCTGAAAAACACTGTTCCGGTTGAATTGTTGTGAGAGAAAACACTGTTCTGGCTGAAAAAAGAAGCCGAACAAGCCATTTTTAAGACAAGCGAACGGGCCATAGTGGTAATGGAACAGTAGGTATTCAGCTCATCATTAATGATCTTCCAGAGATAGCTATGGGACCCAGAGGAAGGGGTATCAAAGGAAGCAGCATCGCGGAGCAACCAATCCTTCCAAGCAACAGATTCGCCCGAGAACAGCTTATTGATGAACTTCATGAGTAGGCAACGGTTTTGAAGCTCAAGGTCTTTGACCCCAAGCCCACCATCCATTTTACTGGCGCGGACGTTGTCCCAGGCAACTAGGCACTTAGACCCGTGGCGGACATCCTCGCCGGCCGGTCCAGAAGAAAGCACGACGACGGCGGTCGATGGTTTGATAACAGTTTTGGGTATGCTCACAGCCAGCATATAGTGCTTCAAACACATCCCGGAGAGAGATTATCCACCGTTGGATCTGACACGGCCAGATCATCATTGTTATAGATTGTCACCGACTACACCAGCCAGCGGAATTTGGAAAAGGTTTCACATCAGAATGATCTTCTGACAGATTTCACTCAAAAATTGAGCACATTTCACGTGAAACGCAAACTTTTTGTGGAGCCAAAATAGGTACACCCGGTTTTCTGATTCATAGCATGATCGAGTCATGCAGAAACACCAACTCCATAGGGACGCTGTTCGGCGATTAACAAAACTCACGCAGCAATTGCGTCGAACAAAACGGCAATACGGATGTGGATTGAAGTATCCAAACAAGTTCCTATTGGGTTGAGGATTGTGGGCGGTGGAGAACGCCAAGACGGCGCCGCCGGCACGCGCATGCGGAGGAGAGATTCCATGCCCCAGATCCTACCGCCCAGCCTACTCGTACAACCGGTGGTACTTGATCTTGGACCTCGACACCGACGCATCTTCATCTTCCTCGCTCTCCGAGATCCCCGGTATCCGCGTCGAGTACTCTGATCGATTGCTACAGGACCGGCGGCAAGGGGGTCGTCATCATGACACGCGCCTTCGTCCTCGCTGAGCTGCTCTTCGACTTCCACCGCCGCGGGCTTCCTGCGGCCATGCTCTGCCTCTGGCAGTCGTCGTTATGCACGTGGGTCTACAAGCACGGCCCGCTCCCCGCCGAGGTGCCCCGCACGTGGAGGACTCGATCACATGTCCTTCGCTGTCCAAAGCAGGAACAGGAACCTCTTCTGCTGGGCCCATCTTCTCCACGGATTGCTACTCTGGGATCTGGGACGACATTGTGAGGTCTACTCGTCGGAGGACTCGGGCTTGGACTTGTCTTTTGTTCCGCTAGCTGCCCCATGGCTGCTCCATCAGTGATCAACACCCCCGGCCGGTTTTCGTCGAACCCACAAGAATACCGCGCGTTGACGGCACCATCAATGCAAGTTTCTCAACATGGATGGCTTCGTGGAGGGTGGCCCAATCTCGCTCGTTACCTATGCCCTGGACCTGGATAAGCCATCCCCTAGCTGGATGGTAGACACGAAGCTGCATGCTTCTAAAAGATCTCTGGAAGGATAAGACATTTATCTCCAAGGATGTGCCTATATCTGGGCACAAAGCCCGAGCCCGTGAGCCCGGCACGGAGCCCGCTATTTAGGCCCGGCCCTAGCCTGGCCCGGCCCGAAGGTCAATGGGCCCTGGCTGGCACGGCACGGGGTGCAGGCCGTGCTTGGGCCGAACCCTAGGCCCACAGGCCGGCACGGCACGGCCCGCAAGCAGGCAAGCAGGCCGGCGGCCCAAGAACGGCCCCCTCCCCTCCTGGCCTCCTCGGCTCCTCCCCGGCTCCCCATATAACCGAGACCCCCCCTCCCCCGGCCGGCCCCTAACCCTAACCCCATTCGCCTCGCCTCCCAACCACAGGCCGCAGCCGCACACGACACCCTAACCCTAATCCCATTCGCCTCCCAACCGCAGCCGCACTCGACACCCGCTCGGTCCATCTTCGCCTCCTCTCGTCGATCCATCTTCGTCGCCGGTGCGACCGTCGTCCTTGGATCCGGTGATATCGCCGCCGCTCCATCACCCTAACCCTAACCCCATTCGCCTCGCCTCCCAACCGCAGGCCGCAGCCGCACTCGACACCCTAACCCTAATCCCATTCGCCTCCCAACCGCAGCCGCACTCGACACCCGCTCGGTCCATCTTCGCCTCCTCTCGTCGATCCATCTTCGTCGCCGGTGCGACCGTCGTCCTTGGATCCGGTGATATCGCCGCCGCTCCATCACCTCTCCGGCTCTCCCTGAGTTCCCTGCTCCCTCAGTCCCTCTCCGTCTTCCTTTTTACTCCTTCTCCTCTGTTTGTCGATGAACATGTGAGTCCGCCTCCCCGTCTCTCTTCCACCGTCGCTCGCCGTCCTTCTTAATCCCGTCTTGCCCTTGTGTGGCCCTCGTCTTCTCCGGCGCCGGGCTCCGGTTGCTCAGGCAAGTCCATCCCCATTCGTAACCCTAACCCTAGCCCCTAGATCTATACGTTTCTCAGTGTTTTAATTCTGTTTTTGGGATCATTTTCTCATCCGGCTCTGGTTGCGCAGGCAAGTCCATCCCCATTCGTAACCCTAACCCTAGCCCCTAGATCTATACGTTTCTCAGTGTTTTGATTCTGTTTTTGGGATGATTTTCTCATCCTTTTCTTCTTTGCGTGTTCTTTTTCTTTGCAGGTCTGCTGCCGATGCCTCGTCGTCAACTAGCCTTGGCGTAGACGGACGACGGGCAATGGCACCGCGGCCAAGCCGTAGCCGCGCACCGTTGAGGAACGGTGCTGGAGTTCAGCCGTCCGCGGCCGAGGGCCCCATGGTGTGTGACTCGCAGGGCGACGGTGCCATGTTCCCTGTGACTGGCGACGATGACTTGGTCGCGGCTGGGCTGTCCCCGGAGCACGACGACGACGGCCGTGACCCCTTTGCGGTGTTTGATGACGCCACCCGCGGGACACAGCCGGCGATCGACGTCGATGCCGTCGATGCAGGGGCAACGGGGACAGGGACGGTGGACTCCAACACCCACTCCAACTACACTGGTGTTAATGGTAATGCTGATGGTAATGGTACTCGTACTCCTTCCTCTGGTGCTGTTTCTGGACTTGGTAAGCGCAAGTCTCAGTGCTGGGGTGACTTTGAGGAGGTTTATGAGAAGATTAATGGTGTCGATGTGCGTGTTAGAGCTATATGTAAGATGTGTAGAACTGTGTTGAGTGCTAGATCTACTGCTGGTACTGGTCACATTCTTAGGCACCAAAAATCTTGCAAACAGAAACTTGATAATGCTTCTAGGGTTCAGTCTTGACTAGCTTTTAATGCTGATGGGTCTTTGCATAATTGGAACTATGATCCTGCTGTTGCTAGAACTGAACTGTGTAGATTGATTGCTAGGCTTGATCTTCCTCTTGGTTTTGGTGACACTGATGCATTTGAGGAATATATTAAAAATTCTCATAATCCAAGATTTGTTAGATCATCTAGAAGAACCACCACTAGAGATCTGGATAAGTTATTTGCTGAACGTCGTGCTATGATTAGGAACTGTGTGCATGCTTCTGCATCTGTTGCTTTGACTTCTGACATATGGTCTGGTAATGCTAAAGAGGATTACATATCTGTTGTTGCTCACTATGTGAATGCTGATTGGGAATTGCAAAAGAAGATTGTTGGTCTTAGGTTGATTCAAGTTAAGCATTCTGGTGAAAACATTTCTGCTTCCATTGCATCTGTTGTTGAGGAGTATGGCTTGGTTGATAAAATCTTTTCTATCACTTTAGATAATGCATCTTCTAATGCTAAGGCTATGGAAACTTTGACACCCATGTTTGCTGGTTATCTTGGTTGTGATCCTGCACCTGATGATCCTGCACCTGGTTATAGTCTTGTGCATCAACGCTGTGCTTGTCACATTATTAATCTGATAGTCAAATCTGGACTAAAAGAATCAAACCTTATATAGAGGATTTTAGAACTGCAATTAATTTCTTGAACTCCTCTAATCAAAGAATTGCTATGTTTAGAAACTACTGTGAAGCTAAAGGTATGAGACCTAGAAAATTTGGTTTAGACATGGATGTTAGATGGAATGCTACTTATCTCATGCTAAAACACTTGGTTCCTTACAGTGAAGTATTTTCTGTGTTCATAAATTCAAATTATGGTTCTGCACTGTTGTTTCCAGCCCATTGGCACGTGGCTGGGAAAATATTGGAGTTCCTGGAAGTATTTTATGACTCTACTGTTACACTGTCTGGTGTTTATTATCCTACCAGTCCTCTTGTGCTGCACCATGTTCTGGAGATTGCAACTCATTTGCATGCATGTGAAAGAGATGTTAATCTTAGACCCTTTGTGTACCCTATGCAGCATAAATTTCTCAAGTATTGGAAGGACATTCCTCTCTTATACTCATTTGCATTCATTCTTGACCCTAGAGCTAAGCTGAGAGGTATGCAAAGGGTCCTCCATTTACTTACTGAATATACTGGTACTGATTACACTACTTACTATGCTGATTTGAAAACTAAGTTGCATAAAATGTTTGAGAAATATTTGAGAAAGTTTGGTGCAACCAGGTCACAAAGGGTTGCTGGTCCTACCCCACCCACTGGTAAGAGAAAACAGGCTTGGGGGGTAATTTTTGGAGGATCAGGTCTGCCTGGTCCTTCCAGTGGCACTGTCTGTTCTTCTTCTCACTCTACTGCTTCTGAACTTTCAAGCTATTTGGACAGCGACTGCATAACTGCTTATGAGGATGGTTTTGACATTCTTCTGTGGTGGAAGGACCACAAACTAACCTATCCTATCCTGGCTATTATGGCCAGAGATATCATGTCAGTTCCTGTTTCCACTTGTTCTTCAGAGTCTTGTTTCAGCTTAGCAGGGAGGATCCTAGAAGAACGGCGCCGGAGCTTGAAACCAGAACATGTTGAGATGCTGACCTTGTTGAAGGACTGGGAGCTAGGAGAGAAGAGGGAACAACATGAAGCTGCTGATACCAAGGAAATTGAAGATGTATTCGAGAATCTGTTCCTGGATGAACCAGAAGGTGAAGATGATGGATCTGGTGGCTGACAGTGGCATTGGTTGGCTGGGAGTGTTGGAGTACTTTTGTGTGAGTTGAGAGTGGATGTGTCCCTCACTCACTTGCTTAGTTTTCATTTGAACTTTTGAACAATGGTCTGTAATAACTATGTAAGATTAAGACATTTGGAGCTGGCTGCACTCTTTTTTCCTGCCTAGGGTTTCTCACAAGGGTGAGTTTTACCTAGGTAGGTTTTTAATGAGGTAGCATTGCACAAAACAGCTCTTTTTGATATTTGAATGGATTGAGATGTTTATTTGGAGGTGTTTTAGATTTAACGGGCTATGGGCTGGCACGGCCTGTTATTTTTGCCGTGCCTCACGGGCCAGCACGGCACGAAAAATAGCCCACAGGCCCGTGCCTGGGCCGAAGGCCAGGCCCACAGGCCGATGAGGCACGGCCCGCAGGGCACGGCGTGCCTCCTTGGCCCGATAGCCATCGTGCCGTGCCGGGCCGGGCCGGCCCGATGCCCAGGACTAGATGTGCCACAGATCCCGCCATTGTTCCCTATCCTAAGCACGCTAGAACATGACGTCGTCTACCTTGTCACTCCGGGTGATGTGGAACGAGTGGAAGGCTACCGGTTTAGGGGAGTGAAGTTCCTGCTTTCTGTTGACACGCGCAAAGCTAGCCAGGCTCATCTCTGCCACCCAGCAAAAACACCCAAGAGCATTGCTGAGATGGCGCTACCTCCTTGCCGCCAGTGTTTCCCTCTCCCAATGGGGCTCAAAGTATCACCAAGTACGTACATGCAACCTATCGTTATTTTGTGAGAACACCCTTGAAGTAGGTAGAGAGCTGTTTATTTATATTTTGACAAATATCTGTTTCTGCTAGGGAGCGGTGGAAGCAATTGGGATGGGGGCAAGCGGAAAAAGGATGAAATTTGAATGACCTCCGCAAGAAGTTGAAGCCTTTGGATGATCTATCTATTCCTTGATGTCATATGCAATTAGCATCATTACATGGTCTTTCTTAGCAGTATGGTTGAACGTGTTCTGTTTTTAATAACTATATGACCTGGTCAATATTATCGCTACCTATATTGGATATTAGTAGCTGTGTTGAATGGCTAGTGGTATGTAATATGTACCGGTTTGTTGTGTGGCACTTTGGATTCTTGTGCTTGTGGGGATTATCTATGAATCATGTACCAACACCGGTGGCCCTTTTTTATATCATCCTGTTTCCTGTTTTTGGGGTGTTTAGTTTTCCCAAACTCCTGAATTTGACACTATGCAAAAAGAAGATTATCCGTCACATCAAATTTGCGGTATATGCATGAAGGACTAAATGTAGACGAAATCAAAAACTAATTGTACAGTTTGATTGTACTTTGCGAGACGAACGTTTTGAGCCTAATTAGTCAATGGTCGGACAATTATTACCAAATACAAACGAAATGCTACAGTGTGCTACGGTAACTTCGACGGCGTCTATTCCGGCCAACTAAACAAGGGCTTTATTATTTTTATTACTGCTCATTCATCCTCCCGAAGTTTGATGCATATTCTGTTTTTTGTGTTATCCTTCCGTTCTATTTTGCTCATATATTGATTAAAGGTGATCCTGTATGTTTATTTATAATCTAATGGTAGATTGATTATGAATGTAAATAGTACTTCCTCAGTACCACAAAGAATGTCATTCTCATGTGAAGTCAAATATTTTCAACTTTGAGCAAATATATATATATAAGAAAATATTGATATAGTGCAGATTGGTATTATTGGCATAACAAACTTATTTGGAGATATATAAATGTAGCTAATATTTTCTATAAATCTTGTAAAATTTAAGAAAATTTTATCAATATGAACTTAAGAGCGACATTCTTTTTAGGACAGAGGGAGTAGGTTGTCACGTCTCTATATATCTGGCCACACCATCCCTATGCTGTGGAAGTGTCAGCAGAGTTACAATTGTATGATCTGGAACTGGAATTCCGGAATCTTCGGGTTGTCTATTGACAACTCGGGTACCCTACCCTACATCCATAGTGGATGTCCATGCCTCTAGCCCTCTACACTTTTGAATGGTTGTATGCTGGTCGGGGCTGTCAGATGAAGCTCCAACAACAGCTGACGTTATCTGTGGCCTAGCCTCTTCGCCAGTGATTTCAGTGCGTAGCATTATTTGTGGCCTAACCTCTTCGCCAGTGATATCGTGCGTACCCACAGTGAGTTCTTTGCAGAAATGAAATATAACGTTTTGCGTTTCCTTGTACAGTTGCAACGTATGATTCACTACTGAGCAGCGCACAAAGCAGATGGAAAAACCCAATCTAAAGCAAGCTCTCTCACAAAAGTCGAAAGCAAGCCATATGTGTACACCGGGGCGTAATGTCTTTGAGGATCTGAGCAGTGGCAAGGACGTTGAGAAGAACACCGAAGGAAATCAATTGAACACCGAAGGAAATCAGCCAGTAGGAAATTATAAAACTCGGCTGAGTGTAAATGAGATTTGCTCATCCAAACACATCATGGAAAATTATTGGGCAATTCAAATTCACGGAATTGTTTTTATGACAACACCGTCATTCATAGATCGTCACCGACTACAGCAGCTTGCGGAACTTGGAGAAGGTTTCACCTCAGAATCATCTTTTGACAAAGTTTACTTGAAATTTTTTAGCAGACTTCATGTGGAACACAAACTTTTCGTGTCACCAAAATAGATATACACAATTTTCTGATCCATAGCACAAGTCATGCAGAAGCACCAACTCCTTAAGCACGCTCTTCGGCGATCAACAAACTCACAACAATTGCGTGGGACAAAACGGCAATGCCTGTCCTTTATTTTACAGGTGCACATCTGTCTGCCATAAGCCAATCTCATTACCTCATACATGCTAGATATCAAACTCACCCAAAAAATAAGGCATTCCCAGTTAAGACATTTGTACAGAAACAATTTCTTTGGCCTGTGCCCACAAAAATGTAAACAAAAAGATGAGTAAGACGTGAAGGAAGAAGAGAACAAAGTGGATAGTTTCGTATTCAAGCCTGGTTGTATACAGAGTACGATCTAGGCAAGCTCCCACGCAGCCACGCTGGATGACCTTGTCATCCTGGGGCTACTCCAGATGCTGATGTGCTGCTGGAATGCAAGACGATTCCTGCTGGTCCAGGAAGTTCTGAGTGTATGCTTTTCTTTTCTTTTCTCGAACAGCGTAGGAGAACTGCGCGTCATTTCATTAAGGTAGAAGAGTGTATGCTTTTCTTGCTTTAGGAGCCTGGGGCTGGTAGCAGTTAAAGGTGCGCCATAAATCCATGCTCCAATCTCTCTAATCATCCAGATCCATCTCTTCGTCTTGCTCCGAAGATTTATTCGAGTCACTTCTGTCAGATTCCTGCATGTCTGAGCTAGAGCCATCTTCAGGCAACTCATCCTCATAGTCCTCATTTTGAGGTTCATTACCTGGCAGACACCGTTGCAAGGCTGCGTGCCATCCAATCAGGACACTCTTCCTCACCTCCAAATAGGAATCTGCCATTGCTGTCTTTCACCGGTTGAACAGCAGGTGACTTAGGTGTTCTGCAAGAACACTCTGGCAAAGGGTGGGCGAGAAATGATACAGGTCTTGACAACATAGCTGATGACACAACGCCTTCCACACTTGCACTCCTGTTGAGGTGTTCACGTGCAGCAATTGTCCAATTCCGCGGTGGATGATACCGATGATCATTAACATCTTCAAACAGCACAGCAATAATCTTTCTGTTGATTGAAAAGGAAAGGAAATTATCATCATGCAAAACTACATAGCAAGTGGATAGCTGTCAAAAGGTTATTATACTTGACCCACAATATACTACTGGACAATCCAGTAACTTTGATGATCTTACAATTAGCATAGCTATTGTGTTTGTTCCAAGTTTAACAGTTATCCACTTGCACCCCGAAGGCTACTTTACTACCACTAATGTCAGTTACAATTTTTTCCTTTGCAATTTAGCAAATATAAAATGCATTTTAATGGCTGAAGATAAGAAAAACTGTTCTAAGCTGTACAAAAAAGTATGCAACCATAAAAATATAATAGCTCTGTACCTGTCAGGCCTGTAGGTTATACCGGAAGGTGTTTGGTATAACCGGTGCCCCATGACCAAACTTGAGTAGTCTGGCCAACCACTCCCGTCATTGTGAAACCCGGGGAAGAAGGCATCAGCTTCAACAGAAACAAAATAATCAAGTGCATCCCAGAGCAACCGGTGTGCTTGCCTCCTGAACTCAATCAGTGAAGCATCCGGTTCTGTGTCATTTTCACCAATCCAACCATACCAGCCTTCCTTCTCATGCACATAGAATGGCCTTGCAGGAGGTGGAGGCAGCGGTCTTGGACGAGGCCCTGCTCTCTTCCATTCTTCAATGAGTTGTTTTTCACTTTTGGGAGGTGGAGGCTGTGGCAAATCTGGGGTTAGAGGATCTTCTGGCCCAACTAAATCAAACAGCTCCCTGTATAATGAAGTGCGATCAACTAGGTTAGCAAACATAGCTCGTAGAGGAATAAGCATTCTTTGTCCACCAAAAGTCTCGGAACCAGCCAAGAATATTATTGTAGTTGGTGGGTAACCTAATGCTTGAAGTAGAAGTCCAACCTGGAAACACAGGATTGTTTACATCACAGCATTAGCAATCAAAATGAATCAGTAAGCTGGTATGGTAAATCAGGCATAGTATTAAATTATATCATGCAGCTCAATGTGTGCCACGGGACCAAGGAATAGAAAGAAGAGACGAAGTCTTTCTAGTTAACTTTTCTTTCTTTAAACTTCTTTTCCTTGAGCTTGATTTTCATAATGATTGGATTAGCAAAGAATGATGCTTAAAAGCAAAACATGAAATTTATATTCCGAAGGTAAAGGTCCACATGGTAAAGGAAAATTGTCATCTAGTTTTCTTTTGTTTGGTTGCTTATATTTTGTCAGCCTCAGATTTCTTCTATGTGAATTCTCTTGGCGCAGAGCGTAACATAACACCAGCTTACCTGGTATTAATAAACATGAAAAAGTTGCATCCAGATTTAGTGAGCAAACATACAAGACTGTTATAATCAAGCTTACCTCTTCTGGCATGAGTGGACACAAACCAGCCATCTTCCTGGACACCGAATCAACTGTTAGCTGCTCCTTTACTGTTCCTCGTTTAATCATCCGATTCCTTCTATACTGAATAAGCTCTGTATGAATATCCTAGAGATGATAGAATTAACCAATCAAACGAAAGTCGTATTGGAACACAATAATTGTAAGCATACAAACCCGGAACAGTCCAGCGCAACCATGAAAAGCTAGAGTATCTCTAAGCAGTCCTGGGTGATAGGCCACATAAGGACAGCCAGATGCTCGCAACCTATACAAATCATTCTGGAGTTATGACTTATGAGAGCAGAAAGCCACACTATAGGAAAAAATAATCAATAATGAGTAAAGAAACCCTTCAGCTCCTATAACTAGCATACCCTGAAAGGGTAAGATTTCAACTTTACATAGTTTAAAACAACATCCTCAATCCAGAAAAAGCAACCCAAAACTTTCCAGTACATACAAGGAAACATTACAAATAACATTACAAATGATTAAAGTGCTATCTTTCTTCTTAGTGTGTACATGTTGTGGGCGCTAGGCGTATCGGGTAGGAAATTCAGAGAGAGAGAGAGAGAGGCTGGTGAGCAAGAGGTGGTGCGGCGGCGAGGCAGCGACACCGTGCTCGGCGTCGCCCACGAACGGGGAGCGGGAGAGATTGAACTCAATCTCCAGCTAGCCTCTCATTAACCAACGTGTTTAAGCTTTATAGCCTGAAGCCTAACAACCCGAGACTACGCCTAACAAACTGAGCTAACAAACTGACTAACCAAAGATCCTAAAGAATAGGAACGTCACCGCCGTGGGTGCGGTGACCACGCACATCCCGCGCGTCTCGCGCATGCTACTCCTTAGCCACTGCTATGCTTCGTCCGTAGGTAATCGTTGCCGTACATAACACTTCTCCCCCCATCGACAAACAGCTCGTCCTCGAGCTGAAAGCAAGGGTGCGCCACGCGGAATGTCTCGACGGGCTCCCATGGTGTGTCGGCCTCGGACATACCAGCCCGCGGGGCTAGCACTTGAAACGGCGAAGGTGCTCGGAACGGCTGCAGAACGCCCACTAGGACGTCATCGTTGATGCGGGCACCTGCAAGGGGCTGGAGGTGGTAGGCCACTGCGTCCATGCATGTGAAGTTGTGGTCTTGCCTTGCATACCCAGGACCCAGCTGACCACGGGAGCTTGCCACCCAGTACCGGACGGAGCGATAGAACAGGAGAGGCCATACCCAGGCACCCTGAGAGAACTGTAGCTCACGGTGGTGCGCGTCGTAGTGGTGCGAGACGTAGGCCTGGTCATGGAGAAGACGCGCACACACCACCGCGAGGGGTTTGTCCCGGCCGTGGTCGGTGTTGAGGGCCTTGTGGATGGCACAGGTGTAGGGGGGCCCGCCAGCTCTTGGCGCAGCTCGGCGGACCACGGAAAGGGGGACCTCGAGAGAGCGACCGCTAACAGCTCGTGGCTGCCATGGCGGAACAAACCATCCGCCGCCGTGTTGAGGTGGCCGGCCCGGAATTGCACCCGTTGTGCCGGAGTCGGATTTGTCGGGGAAACGAGATGGAAGCTTGATCAACTGAAAAAGGCCGCCACTGTGGAGGGCCTCCGTCTAGTTCCGCTCGCTCGTAGCACAGGAGCGGATGAACGCACGGACGAGCCGCTTGTCGACGTCAACGAAGAAATCTGAGCGGAGGCTCTGCAGTGTCATCTGTGTCGTCTGTGGGCCGTCGTGACCGGTCGTGTGGGTGAGCTACAGGATCGTGGCCGACGTCGCTGAAGAGGCAGGGACCAACACAAGGGCGTCGCGGAGGAAGAGGCCATCAACGACGCACGGCGGCTCACCACTGGCAGTGACGAACAGGTCGCGGAGGGTCCGGAGGTTGGCGATGTCCTGACTGTCACGACGGAGGTCCCCGAAGAGGTTGAAGGAGGGCGTCGAAGGTGCGCTACGGCGCGAGCCATCTGCTGCGTTGCGAGACCGCGCACCCGCAACCGTGGTGGGGCGATCAAGTCGTGCTGGTGCGGCGTCGCGCCCTGCGTTGAGACGGCCAGTCGATGGAATGCCGGGGTGCGGCGAGCCCAAGCCCCGCCATAGGACACGGCGGCCCTCCCGCCAAAAGGCTATGCAAGAGTCGTCGAAGTCCCATAGAATCGGCCCCAGCGTGCGGAGGAAAGTGGCGCCGAGGACCATGTCGTAGCAGTCGAGCGGAACGGAGTAACAGTCGATGGAGAACAGCTCCGCTCCGAGGCGGATGGCGACGCCATGCGCGAAGCCCTGGCAGGCCACTCGGCCGCCATTGGCCACAGTGACATGGGCGCCTGCACTGGAGTGGAATGCGAGGCCAGCCTGCTGAGCGATAACAGGATGGATGAAGTTGTGCGACGAGCCGGCGTCGAGCAGCGCGACAAACTGCTGGGTGGTGATGGAGAAGTGCAGCCGCATAGTCTCCTCCGTGCGGATCGCGGCCATGGCCTGGAGGGAGAGCACCGAGGTGTTCACGACCAGCTTGAGCTCCTCTGTGTCGGCCGTCCTGGCGTCATCTGGATCAGTGACCTCGAGATAGAAGAGGTGTTGGCACTTGTGGTCAGGGGAATACTGCTCGTCACAGCTATAGCACAGGCCCTGGCGGCGGCGTTCCGCGAGCTCCGCAGAGGACAGACAGCGGAACGGGCGCGGTGGTGGTGGCAATGCCGGCGAGATCGCCATGGGCGGCTGCGCCGAGCTGGGAGGCGTGACGGTTGGTGGCAGAGAACGAACCGCCGGCTTGTTGGTGCGAACACCTTGCTCTGATGGTGGTCGCACAGCCTGGCCGTGTCGCTCCAGGCCGCGCGCCAAGCTCATGGCGCGCTGAGGATCCTCTAGTTCGGGTAGCTCGACGTCGACGCGGACATGATCAGAGAGCCCGCTGGTGGGAAGGTGCGCTTGCTGGTGTGGCGAGTGCTGGCTAGCAGACGCCAGCCGAGCCGGAACGACCTCCTGGACCTCATGGACGGTGGCGTGACATGGCCGGCGCTCCAACTCGTCCGGGCGATGGGGACTGAAGGCCGGCGCGAAGCGCTGAAGGCACAACGCCTTGAAGATGTCCCAGGTGAAGGCGCCCACATCCCCGGCATCCTGGTCCACCCGGTAGTACCACTGCTGGGCGACCCCCGTCAGATGGAAGGAAGCCAGCCAGACCCTGTCGCGGTCCATGGTCCGCTGCAGGTGGAAAAATTGGTCGCACCGGTTCAGCCAGCCTGAGGGATCTTCGGCGCCGTCAAATGTGGGGAAGGAGAGCTTGAGGATCCCTGGGACCGGTGGTGCTTGGCAAAGCGCCGGCGGTGGCGTCCGGTTCTCCACTTGGGCGAGCCAAGTAGCCAGATCGGCCATCTGGCGCTGGAGGTCGTAGACAGCGATCATGAGATTGTCGATCGCAGCCACTGGGATTGTCGTGGCGGGGAACATGTCCGGCGCAGATCGCGCAGGTGCGCCAGGCGGCGTGGAGATGGGCACGGCGGCGATGGTGGTTGACGCGGCTGCGGCAGAAACGGAAGTAGGCTCGAGTCCTGGCATATCCGATACCAGATGTTGTGGGCGCTAGGCGTATCGGGTAGGAAATTCAGAGAGAGAGAGAGAGAGGCTGGTGAGCGAGAGGTGGTGCGGCGGCGAGGCAGCGACACCGTGCTCGGCGTCGCCCACGAACGGGGAGCGGGAGAGATTGAACTCAATCTCCAGCTAGCCTCTCATTAACCAACGTGTTTAGGCTTTATAGCCTGAAGCCTAACAACCTGAGACTACGCCTAACAAACTGAGCTAACAAACTGACTAACCAAAGATCCTAAAGAATAGGAACGTCGCCGCCGTGGGTGCAGTGACCACGCACATCCCGCGCGTCTCGCGCATGCTACTCCTTAGCCACTGCTATGCTTCGTCCGTAGGTAATCGTTGCCGTACATAACAGTACAAGGGAAGTCAACTTGAATTATGGATTAAGGCTTTGTTCTGGCTTTTCTAGATACATAGCTTTCACGCTATGAATCTAGACATAATAGATATTTAGGTGCATAACAGAAACCAGTGTATCTAGAAAAGCTAGAACGACTTAAAATTTGAAATGGAGGGAGTACTAGTTTCTTTGCATAAATTGATGAAGCATACGGCATGGAGCATAATTGATAAATCTACAATTGATTAATGAACAAAAAAGAAAGGGTAAGTGGATCAATGGCAAAGGTGGGAAGCCTCACCTTCCTACTATTTGGCTCCCAAGAGCCTGAATTTGAGGGCGCAACCTTAGAGCATAGAAGGCTACTCTGCATCTAAGCTTCTGAAATTCCTCCAAGCTTGCAGGGAGAATTGACTGCAGAAAACCGTATGGAAAGGCTCTAACTTCACACTGACCAAAGAATGAAAAAACAAAACAGAGTAAGCATGGGCATGGAGGATACCTGAAGACAATTACCTCCATTAACAATTATCCCATGAACTTTTGATTTTATAAGTCTGGGTAATACTTCTTTGATGTAGTATTCTGGAGTAGCAGAATTCCTAGGAGATACTGTGGGAAATTTTATCTTTTTCCTAGCCTCTCTGAGATCTTTTGGCAAGCCATGCACAATAACCACATCACTGGAAAGTGCATGTATGAAATGATCTTCATCGTATAGATAAGAAAAGCTTTTGAACTTCGGACTGCAAAGTTGGAACAGAGGAAAGGCTATATTTTAGAGGTCGAGCAGAAAAAAAAAAGGATAAGGAATAGACAACCACCATAATGAATTTCAGAATGAGGAAGGGCACAGCAACCTGATGCCTTTTGCACGAGTTGTTGCTTGTATCTCAGGAATAACAAGAGTGGCATTTAATAGCCTGGCAACGGCAATAAGATCACAGATCTAATAAAGGAAACAATGTCATGATCCTATTACAATGATATAACAAGTACAAGGATCCTTTACACATTACACAAGAAAACTTACTGAAGACTGTATCTTCTCAAAGCCACCATATATCTTTGCATAAATAAAACCATTATGCTTACTGGGAGCTGCAGTAAGGTAACCAGACAGATTTATCAAGGTTTAGTTATATTATTATCGTAAAATGGTTTGATGCTGAGTATACAAATCATAGCATTTCAGGTAATCTAACACTTTACAAATGGGATAAGCATGTAGTAATTATATAGTGAAGTGTCGCAATAGATTTATCCACATTATTGTGCAGAAATCACATCAAGAAACATTCTAAGGTCAACAACCTAACACTAATGGTTCCAATGTTGGGAAAATATAGAATATTTAATTATCATTCTGAATGAATCTCAACATAAGACAAAATGTGGAAACTAATGAAGAATGCTAGCATATTCAGTGTCTGGAAAATATAAGTTATACAATGCCAAGTAAGAGAACTAATGAAGAATGCTAGCATATTCAGTGTCTGGAAAATATAAGTTATACAATGCCAAGAGTGCACCTGGGTGCGTTTGTGCCCATTTTAGTCTGAGCGCTGATATTTATACATGTCAAAAACATGTCGGAAAAAAATCAAAGACCGATGGCATGATAGAATATGCAAACTTGAAGAAAAATGATCATCGTGCATACCAAAACAATGCATATCACTACTATATGCATGTATCTTTTGAGACATTTCTTATACACAAATGGTTTGTTCAAAAAGAAATACAAATGCACCTACATTTTTTTAACTCAGTGTCTAAAGTAACCAAACGACTAGTTGAACAAAAGATGTCACAATGAAAATACTAATAAAGTAGGTGCAAGTTTAAGATCAATTTACCAGCATATGATTTGCTAGGTTTCGCAAAAGGATGCAAATGATCAAGTGGGACCAATGGACCCCACAGTCTCCGTGGTCGAGGCCTCTGCCAAAAAACCAAGAAGCATAGAAAAAGATGTTAGACATAATCGATGATTGCAGTGAAAATAGGTGTCCAACATAACCTCAGTAAACACAAATTCCTTCATCATACAACTAAGGAAATTTGAGAATTGATACTGATACTGTGACATGGTCAGGGCATGTGAATTACCGGTCCAAATGGAAGGGCATCGTCCATGTGCATGTTGTACTTTGTAATGCCCCCAGCTGAATAATTAGCAAGAAAAAGGTGCACCAGCAGCGATAGCATCGACAGCACGATGCCAATGGCTGTGGCCAACTTAAACTTGCTTTTGAGCAGCATTTTATTTCATTAGTCTAACCTCCAAATCCTGGTGAAAAGGTAACTGTAAGACATCTCCACGGAGTTATATCAGGGGCCAGCAAATCACAAGTGAAAAAAGGGCACAGTTGCACACATTTTATTTAGCAAAGAAAAGAGCTAGTACAATAAGGCTATATGCTAAACCAACACCCAATTTTATCCAGAACCTATGGGTGTGCAAAATAATAACCACTACAAAGTAGCAGCAAAGGGCTAACCAGAAAGAAAAAGAAAAAAACATAGCAGCAAGACCTACCTCAACCAACCCAATGAGGCAAGCACGGATAAAAATTAGGTGCAGGATGTTTCTAAGTTTTGACCATCCATTCAAAAGGATATCATAAGTTGAGGAAGTATGTAAAACTCCTCTCCTTTCATCTCACTGAACAACTCTTTATGCATGATGGCATATCTGGCCTAGCTGGAAGACACTCCAACGGTTAGAACCCCTTCTTGCAACTGTAAAGTTTCTGGAAGAATCATCTCATTCGACCATCCTATAGGCAGATAATATATTGACACTTCATTTTTTCCCCTAAACCTTGAAAAGGGTCTTAAGTAAACGTCGAGCTTCCCCAGTCATGCCCGGCCTTGAAAATGCTCTGGACATAGAACTGATAGTGCCTTTAGATGGTTTAAATCCTAGCTCTTTCATATCTTTGAGAAGTATTCTTACCTCAGTTCCATTTCTAAGCTTTGACCATCCATTCAAAAGGATATCATAAGTTGATGACGTAAGTAAAACTCCTCTCCTTTTCATCTCACTGAACAACTCTTTAGATTGATTCATCATTCCAGCTTTAGCAAAGTCACTCATGAGTGAATTATACGTGCTTGCTTTGGGAATAAAGCCTTTACTCACCATCTCACAATACAGCCTCAGTGCTTCAACTTTGTTGCTTTTCTTTGCATATCCTGTCACCAGTATATCATAGGTGAGATTATTGGGCTCAAGGCCCATCTTCTTCATCTCACTGAGAACAGTATCCGCTTCTCCAATTCTTCCAGCGGACTCAAGGCCACCCAGAAGTGTGTTGAATGTAGCTATATTAGGAGAGAGGCTTTGATGAAGCATCTGAGCATACATTGCAAATGCATTATCTAGATGGCTGCTCTTACAATGGCCAAGAATGAGAGCATTGAATGTGATAGTGTCTGGTGCAATTCCTCTCCCCAACATTTCATCCAAAACAACTGTAGCTTTCATTGTCATTCCGTGGCAACACAAAACATGCACGAGTGTATTGTAGACAGTGATGTCAGCATGAAGACCAGCACTCATCATCAATTCATGAATTTCCAAAATCACATCCGGCTTCCTGCCTCCAGAACATGCTTGCAGCACCCTTTGATGAGTCAGAGAGGTTGGAGTGAATCCAGCAGAAGCTATCTCATTTAGCAAAATTTTTGCCTTGGCCACAACCCCGGCCTCAAGAAGGCCCACAACAAGTGTAGTATATGTGATGAGATTAGGCTTTATTGAATTCCACTTCATTTCCTTCAGTAGCTTTAGAGCTTTGGAGGTCTTCCCTTCCCTGCACCGTGCAGCAATCATAGTGTTATATGTTGCTTGATCAGGTTCTAAGCCTGTATTTCTCATCTCTTTCAAAAAGGATTTTGCTTCACTGAACTTGCCTAGCGTGCAAAGGCAATTGATAAACACATTATAGACAGCAGCATCAGGTGACAGGTTTTTCTCCATCAACTCCTGACCAACCTTAAAAGCAGCTGGCATGTTTCCTGTTTTAAAAAGCCCATCCATTAAGGTGGTATAGTTGACATGGTCTAGCAACAGACCACGTTCACCCATATCTTTAAATAATGCTTCAGCTCCCTCTATATTCCCATTCTTTCTCAAACCATTCACCAGTGAGTCAATGACAAAGTTGTTTGCCTCAACACCCTCATGCAACATATCACGGTACACATCAAGAGCTGCTTCTTGCCCCTGGAACTTGAAGAAGCCATCGATAAGTGTTCCATACGTCACAACATTAGGAGCAATGCCACTGTCCTTCATCTTCCTCATATAATCAGCTGCTTTGCCGAGACATCCCCTTTTAACAAGACCATTGATGATCGATGAGAATGTGACAACATTCGGGCGAAGAGATTTCTCCTCCATTTGCAACAACACCTGCTCTGCGCCATCGATATTGCCAGCTCTGCAGTGTGCATCGACCAGTACAGTGTAAGTTACACAGTTGGGAGTAATATTATCCGACTGAGCATGCCAAAGCACATCCTTAGCTTCCTCAATCTTCCCTTCCTTACCTAAACGGTCCATCAGAGCTGTATACATGACCAGATCCATGACCACGCCCCTTGAAACCATCTCTCCCAATAGACCAAGTGACTCATTGCCCCTCCGCGCTTTCGCTAATGAATCAATAAGCGTACAATAGGTCACATGGTTCGGCGCAACTCCGATCTTGTCCATCTCCCTGAAAAGCGCATATGCCTCTGAGAACCGGCCATCCCTGCAGAGGCCATCGACAAGAGCACTGAGCGTGACCACATCAGGCAGCACACCCGACCTGACCATCCCCTCGTACAAACTGAACGCCTCCTCAATCCCCTTCCTCTTACAATACTCCCCAATGAGCGCCGTGTACGTCACCACATTCGGCTCCACCCCATCGGCCTTCATCCTCTCCACTACCTCCAGTGCAGCATCAGCATCGCCGGAGTGGCAGAACCCAGCAACCAGGGTATTATACCCCACCACGTCAAGTGTCACCCCTTGTGTTCTCATCCTCTCCACCACCGCCAATGCTGCGGCCATGTCCTGGACTTTATAGTACCCGTCAATGAGAGCATTCCATCCCACCACATCCAAGCCATCAATTCCTCGGCCTCGGACCAACATCTCCGCCAATGCCTCCGCCTCGCTGACCAGGCCGGTCCTGCAGAGCCCCACGAGCGCCGTGCTCACGGTGACCGCGTCCCAGGGCACGCCGCGCTTGCACATCTCGGAGAGCACGGCCGGCGCGAGCCTCCCGTGGCCCTGCTCGGAGAGGCCAGCGAGGAAGATGTTGTAGCTGACGGTGTCAGCCGCGACCTGCGCCTGGGGCCCCGAGGAGGAACGGAGCAGGCTCAGCGCGGGGCGGAGCGAGGGGAGGCTGCAGTAGGAGAGGATGATGGAGTTGAGGGTGAGGGTATCACCTGGGACGGGGCGGAAGCGGACGGCGGCGGCGGCGAGGCCCGAGGAGGCGAGGGCGGGGATGAGGCGACGGAGGAGGCGGGCGGGAGGCGAGGCGGGGAGTGAGGAGACGACGTGGGAGGCGACGGAGAGGCGGCCGGCCCGGAGGAAGGCGAGCGCGAGGGAGCAGAGGAAGGAGGCCTGGAGGGCCGGGGTTAAGGCCTGAGGCGGAGAGGCCGCCATGGTGGTGGTGGTCGGCGACGAGGGGAATGGAGTGGAGGAGCGGGGAGGCGGGCGAGGTGCGGAGGAAGACGAGGACAAAGCCCGTTGGGCCTGGGGTGGGAGAAGCTGGTGGGCTTTGTGGATGACCGCTATGATGTGGGGAAGACTTTTGGCCCAGAGAGTTGTGCCAGAGTCACTGTCTGCAAAGGGTACTTGATGATGCGGTAAAAGTTCAGCTTTCCAGCTTGTGATCCCTTCAAATCCTTCGTGCACACCATTGAAGCTAGCCTAGGTGTAACTTCCGAAACTATCGATTGATTATGCTGTTGATTTCAATCCCTTTTCATCCCAGGAGCGTCAAGTCTATGTTGCTGCTTTGTGTGATTTCAATCCCATTTCATCCGGATGAGTGTACTAGCACTCTTGTGAAGTAATAATAATAATAATAAAAAAAAATTGGAACTTTAAAGCCCCTGCCAGTTTTACACAAGGCAATGGGGTGCTTTAACATAGCCTGATATGGTGTACAACGGTGTTGTCATAAAAACAATTCCATGAATTTGAATTGCCCAATAATTTCCTACAGACTGATTTCCTCAGTGATTAACCGTCGGTGTTCTTCTCAACGTCCTTGTCACTGCTCAGGTCCCCAAGGATTTTACGCCCTGCTGTACACGTAGCTTGCTTCCGACTTTTGTGGAGAGAGAGAGAGAGAGAGAGAGAGAGAGCTGGATTTTCCATCTGCTTCATGCGCTACTCAATAGTGAATCATACCTTGCAACTGTACAAGGAAACGCAAAACGATATATTTCATTTCTGCAAAGAACAAATAGCTGGAACAATTTAACTTACAACCAACCTCAGTGTGGATACGCACATCACTGGCGAAGAGGTTAGGCCACAAATAACGTCAGCTGTCGTTGGAGCTTCATCTAACGACCCCTACGGATTCTGTTGCCGAGGTCATTCAAACTTCATCATTTTTCCACTTGGCCCCATCCCAATTGCTTCCGTCGCTCCCTAGCAGAAACAGATACTTGTCAAAACATAAACCGCTCTTTACACATTCAAGGGTGTTCTCACAAATATAGGTTGCAGCACAAGATATAAATGGCTCCAGCTACTAATATCCGATCATAGGTTAGCAATAATATTGACCAGGTCCTAGTTAAAACAGAACACATCCAACCATGCTCTCCCAAGCTGCTAAGAAAGACCATGTAATGATGCTAATTGCACATGACATAAGGAAGAGATAGATCATCCAAAGCTTCAACTTCACATGATTCTGTTGCGGAGGTCATTCAAACTTCATCCTTTTTCGAGTTGCCCTTGCCCCCATCCCAATTGCTTCCGTCGCTCCCTAGCAGAAACAGATATTTGTTGTCAAAATATAAACAGCTCTTTACCTACTTCAAGGGTGTTCTCACATCGACCAACACTTGGTGGTTGGGCGGCTAAGAGGTGTTGCACGAACCTCGTCCACACAATTGGACACCGCAAGAACCTACCCACAAGTGAGGTAGCTCAATGACATGAGCAATGTACTAGAGTTGCCTTTGGCACTCCGCCGGAGAAGACACAAGGCCCCTTACAAGCAACTGATCGAGGTCGGAGACAATCACCAACTCCGCTCAACGATCCTCCAATCACCGGGTCGTCTAGGTGTTGGCAAACAATAAGAGTAACAAGCTCACAACAAGCCCAAATCACCCAACTAGTGCCACAAGATGATGCAACTCAATGCAATGCACTAGAGGCTCTCCAATCTCACTCAAGATGATAAAATCAAGTGAACAAGTGAGTGGGGTGTGTTGCTCAGCTTCCAAAGGGTGTGCACAAGTGTATGAGGTGCCAAGAGGGTGGTCAAGGCCGGCCACGCCCTCTATTTATAGCCACACAAGCAAATAGAGTCGTTACCCCTTTGGAGCTGTTTCTGCGAGGGCACCGGACAGGGCGGTGCGGTCACCGAACAGAGGGTGACGGTGCCCCAACGATCGAATTTCAATGGTCGACCAACGGCTAGTTGGTCACCGAACAGGGTGACGATGGCACCGGACAGGGTGTGGTGGTGCCACCCTGGCCGAACCCCCGCCCTGCTCTTTGGATAATTAGGGCAGTGCACCGTCATCCCACGACGGTGACAAAGGCGGTGCACCGCCACCTAGCCCTGGGCAAATTTAACCAAGAACCAAAAACCGAACCGAAAGAACCGAAACCGAAACCGAAAGAATCAGAACCGAAAAATTTGGTTCCTTATTCGGTTCCTGATATTGAGAAACCGAAATAACCGAAAAAACTTCGGTTCCTACTCTCGATTAACCGAATTAACCGAAAGAACCGAATTACATGAATTATACTTCACTTACTTGTATTTTGTAGGATTATGTTTGGTTTATGTGTAGTGTTTTATATTTGAACTGCTATATATTTGTGTTACTATATTGCTATTGTTTTCTGATATATTATTATTAAAAATGAATATAGTGTTGCATAAATTTGCCTTAGAACAAGTATATTTATTATTGTCTTAAGGTCTTCTGAAAAAATTCGGTTAGTTCGGTTAGAACCGGAACCGAACCAAAATAACCGGAACCGAAATGCTTGGTTCCTAAAAATTTTTGGAACCGATCGGTTCCTGTTTTCTAGGAACCGAATTTCATCAATAACCGAGGGAACCGAACCGAAACCGAACCGAGAACCGAACGCCCACCCTGACTGCCACCCCACGACAGTGACCAGGGCGGTGCACCGCCACCCCACAGCAGTGACCAGGGCGGTGCCCTTTCGGCCCTAACTCCAGCAAGTCCCAGCCTCGGTTAAAAAGCGGCGGTGGCACCGGACAACCATCGACGGTGCACCATCACGCACATGGCGGTGCACACCGCCGTGTTTGGTGACCACCTCAAAGCTGCTTCTCTCAGCCATGTCTAGGAGGTTACCGGATAGGCTTGGGTGGTGCACCGCCTCACCCATGGCGGTGACCACCCCGAGGCAAAAACCTCCGTTAGCTACGTTTTTGATTCTCGATTCGATCCACAAGCAGTCTAACACTACTTTGTAAGCGATGCTAACTCTCAAAGTGTTTTATCAAAACATGTTTGAGCCAAGTTTGCATTACTCAAAACATTTTTGATAAATATTTTCACTTGCTCTCCGATGTGCACTAGGCCTAAATGCAATGCATGAAGTCCAACACCTAGTGGCACTAGATGACCAAATTATCTAGTTAAGAACCCCTCTTAATAGTACGGCCATCTACTCTAAATGTGATCACACTCTCTATAGTGTCTTGATCACCGAAACAAAACCACTATTTATACCTTTGCCTTGATCTCCATAGGGTTTTGTTTTTTCTCTTTCTTCTTTTCCAAGTTGAGCACTTGATCATCATCACATGTGGCCATCTCATCATTTCATGTGATCAACATCACCATTTGAGTGCCACCATATTCCTCACTTGGATTGCACCAACCTAGCTCATATCACAACTCATGACCAATGTTAATGTTAGGTTTCATCAATTATCCAAAACCAAACTAGGGCTTTCAAATGGTAGCTAACCTTCTACAATCTTTGATAAACAAGGCTAAAGATCTAAACTTGCTACAGCTACCCTTGCCTCTCAGATGTTCAAATGATTTCCCAATAATCCAATATGTTGATGACACATTAATTGTCATGGAAGCTTGCAGCAGACAACTCCTAACATTAAAAGCTTTACTGCATTCCTTTGGGGAATCAACATGATTGAAGGTTAACTACAGCAAATCAGTTATGGTGCCATCAACTTAACTAAATCCAGACATGCCCACCTAGCAAGAACATTCAACTGTGAAAAGGGCACTCTACCATTCACCTACCTTGGGCTGCCTCTGGGGCTGACAAAACGAAGAGTCATAGACTTCTCTCCTTTGGTTACTAGGTGTGAAAGAGGACTGGCTACCACATCATCCTTCTTAACCAAGCAGGAAGGCTGGAATTAACAAACTTAGTCTTCTTAGCTTTCCCTACTTCTGCATGAGCACTTTTGCAATTCATGGCACAGTGATATCACAAATTGATAAGTTCAGAAAACTATGCTTATGGAGAGGAGCAGACCTCAATGCAAGCCAAAGACCAAAGGTTGCTTGGACTAAAGTTTACAAGTCCAAGGATGAAGGAGGGCTTGGAGTGATAGATCTCAGAACCTAGAATGAAGCATTGCTATGAAGCATCTAATGAAGTTCTTTAATAGAGAAGACATACCATGGGTTGCACTTGTGTGGGAAAGTTATTATGCTGTTGCCAGCTTGCCATCAATGTCCAAGAAGGGCTCCTTTTGGTGGAAGGACATCCTAAAGCTCTTGGACAAGTTCAAAGGCTTAGCAATAGTAAACATCAATGATGCAAAATCTTATTATCTCTGGTCAGATCTATGGAATGGTAAAGTGCCACTGATTGCATACCCAGAGCTCTATTCTTATGCAAAATAAAAAAATACTACATTAGCTGATGCAAAGGCTAGAGACAACATCCTTGAGCTGTTCCACCTTCCCTTCTCACAACAGGCTTTTGAACAACTAAATCAACTACAGTATGAGCTACAACAATTGAACATGAATGGTGTTGCGGATTCATGGACTTGTATGTGGAATTCAGGAAGGTTTTCAATGGCAAAAGCATACAAACACCTAAGAGGTCACGGAGAAATACATCCAAGCCATAGATGGATATGGAAATGTTCTTGTCAGAATACGCACAAGGTTTTTGCTTGGCTGATTCTGAAAGATAGACTAAGCACCAGAGAAATTCTGAGAAGAAAAAATATGGAACTTCAAGACTATACATGTGTTCTTTGTAGCCAATCAACTGAAGAATCTCTCTTCCATCTTCTGATAGATTGTCCTTTTGCCCATGCCTACTGGAACTAGATTGTCCTGCAGATTAATCAACAAGGGGACCTATACCATTATCTAGAAAGTTTCAGAAGCCAATTGCAAGTCTCATTCTTCATGGAGATTATCATCCTTATGAGCTGGTCAATTTGGCAAGTAAGAAATGGTCTCATTTTCAACAATCGACCACCATCTCTGCAGGAGGCAAAGAGAATTTTCAAGACTAAATTTGCACTGCTTCTGCACCGTGCAAAAAGAAGCTACTTTCCAACAATTGATCAATGGTTAAACAATCTTGTTTAATCTTCTTAGTGGAGATGATATTTTTTACGTCTTTTTTGTATCTTAAATCCTCCCTCCCTGCTTTCCCCTCTACCTATTATGTACTATTTGTGTTGCTTCTTTATTTCAATAAATACCAGTAGGGGTATGCCCCTCCTATTTATCGTAAAAAAAATATGGGTCCTCAGGTAAAAAAATCCAACTCCAGTAGGGCCCCTACTACGAACCCCAAATTTGTTGGGGCACCAAAATCCTCTGTCCAGACCCCATTCTGGTTGGCCCAACACCTCGGCCCCCATCCGTTGGTATCATTTTTGCGCATACGGACCGCCACTCCTCCGCTGCTCTGCCAGCGTACGGATCATGACCCTACTCCCTTCCCCACGAGTGCAGCCGTTTCCTAACGACGAGCGAGGCTGTCCTTCGGTGAGCACGCCTCCCACCTACCTCCACCACAAGCGTGGCCGCACGAGAGTGGCCCCGGTGGCACGAGCGAACATGAGTGGCCCCGGTGGTGCGAGCGCATGGGAGCACCCCCTCCGGCGAGCGCACGGGAGAGGCCTCTTTGGCGAGCACGAGCACACCTCTCTCTCCTCCGAGCTCACTGGCTGGCGCGTCTTCGGCAAGCACGAGCGCGCCTCTCTCTCCTTCGAGCACACCTCTATAACAGAACCGACCAATTATACGAGATTAAGTAAGGAAATCTTCCGCCAAAGCAGATAATTTAGCAAACTTAAGCCCGTATAACCCGGTAGTCCGTGAAACCACGAAGGATTTCAAACCAATCGACATACAAACCAAGATCGTACAAGTTTAGCAATTACCGTCACATGTTATATAAAGTTCGCAATGACAGTTGGATACATCAGAGTTTAGAACATAAAGTTATTACAACCCAAGTTCAAACTAAAATAGCGGAAGCAAATAGTTTTAAAGCCACACACACACTTTTAGTTCAGATACAGTGCCAGTAGGTAGTCATCTCCAACAAAAGCATCAGATGAGAGATACGGAGTGACCATTGCCCTTGGTCCTAGTTGTCACCCATCGCCGGGTACAGCCAGTTAATGCAATAACCGTACTACATTTGACCATCTGCAACAACAATGTGAACAACGCCCTGAGTACGAGAAGGTACTCAGCTAGACTTACCCGTCTCAAACCAAAATAGAGCGACACCAAGGATTATGCAAGGCTTTCTTTAGTGGGCTAGCTAACTCGTTTGCGAAAAGCATAAGCTATCATGAAGAAACCATTTTAAGTACTTTGCATCATCTTTATTATGACCTATCCATCTAGGTAAGCACCTATACTATAGCAATCACTTGATTAACCAATAACATCCAGTTACCAACTCAGATTTAGCATATCCCATACCATCCAGATAACTATTAGTGTTCCATCATAATTACTACGATGCTGTAGCTCAAGTCAAGTGCTCACTATCTAGGAGCGATGGTGATTCGAATCGATTCCTAACCAGCTGGTGATTTATTCCTCACACAAACCACACTCACCGATCAAGTGAGCTATAGATCACCAATGACACTTTCCAAATAGCCGCGGGATAACAGTCATGGACCGCACTACCCAGGGACCGCCCGACAGCCAGGATGCACCTTGGGCTCACTCTTCGCGTCCCCATCATACCCCCTTCAGCACCAGTCTGCCAATCCGAGTTTATCCCGGCTCGAATAGTGTCACTAGCTTCGCGGTCGAAAGGTACTTTATTCGGCCAGCTAAATGTGAGGCATGCATTCAATATGACAAGAGGGACAAGCAACGATCGGTCCTTAATCGACATAGACGGAAAACTAACAGCACCCCAGAACCCTGTCGGGTTGCCTCCAACTTTTTCTGTCCGGTCTCCAATTATCCATCACACATGGTTAATTCCAGGATAGCATTCTTTCCATAGCTAAATTCTTCCAGTAACCCTCTATAAATGTAGGTGACCGGAAATCACCGATCGCTACCGGTCTAAGCAAGGCTAAGCAGTTATTCGATCCCGACCTAACAGGGTAAAAAGGTAATAAGGTAGGCAAGGATAGTAATAAATGCATCAATGGTTTCAATCAACTCCTACAACTTAATGCAACAAATAATTGCTTTTATAAAGTAGGAGACTTAGAATGATCCGGGGCTTGCCTCGTTCGAACGAACTAGGTTGATGATCCACGCACTCGGGCAAGTCCTCACCCTGCTTCTCTTCCTCTGGCACCTCATGTGCCTAGATTTTTTGTGGATCTGTCCCAGTCTGCTCTTTCTGAACTACTACTAGCAACTCCTCCTACGATCCTGTATGATGCAGATGCATAAGTGCTCATGCATAGGTGCATCGGAGAGATAACATGTAATGATCATGATGCATAAAATGTAGATGAACATGTTTAACTTTATTGGACATAGTAGAAGTAAAGCTCTTCTATAAGGTAGCCAACATCATCCAAGAACATGTACTACTATACTACTACTACAACCACTGTACTAACATGCCAAGTCACCACAGCAAGCTAAGATGCTTCAAAGATACACCAAAGCAAACATCATTAACTAAACATGTATTAAAGAAGATTATTTTATTTCATTTTAAACTAGGGCTACAACAGTAACATATATTTTTGGTGCTCATAAAAATCTGAGAAAATTACAGTAGTATAGTACTACTCTAAGTAGACTACCATAAAATTTTCATTGCATGTGGATAAGTATAACAACCTACACAAAAATGACAAGCTAGGGTTGATAATTAAGCATGAAAATACTTTGTACTATGAAAAGTGTCAAACAACAGATTTGGTATTTTTCCTATATTCTACACAGTAAACAATCACTGCACAAAAATTATCATACACATATTTTATACAATTTTTACTCTCTATTAAAATAACAAAAATCATCAATTAAAGGCACTTGAACTACACACCAATATTTCTCTACAGAACATGCATGACATATATTTTTCCTACAAAGTACATCTCAAGAATAGATCAACCAAATTAGAATCATATTTTTCTGATGTATATTCTATTTATTAAGCATTTTTCCAGAAAACAGCAAATACAAGAATTAAATAAAACCATATACAAAAGTATCACAAAACTGACATGCAACATTTTTATATTGTAGATCTACTTCTAAGAAATACAACAAAATTGGTCTCACTTGATTTGGAGCTCAAATGAGCAAACTATGGATTTTTGAAGCCTTTAAAAGCATTTTCCAGAAATCTTTTTCTTTTAAAACGAAAATCCAGCCGATGAAAACGCTGGGTGCACCCGGTGCAGTGCACCCAGGTCTATGCCTGAGGCACTGACGAGCAGGCCCCCACGGGTCAACGGCCCCACCTGTCGGTCTGACCGAAACAGGGGGCGGCGTTGACCGGCGCATTCTCGCCGACTGTGAGCTAGCCGGCGGTGTGGTCACCACCAGCAGTTCACCCGTGACGAGGCGAATGTGATGCACCAAGAGAGGGCGCCGGAGGAGCTCCGAAATGAGCTCAACGGCGTGCATGGCGGCGCGGTGGCGCGGCTCGTCGGCGGTATGCCGACTCCGGCCACGGCAAGGCCCGGTGAGGCGCACGTGAGCATGGCGAGGTCATAGCGGACTCGTAGCGCGAGAAATGAAGGAGGGAGAGGAAGCGGGCCGAGGTCGACTGCGCGGACCGCGAGCTCACCGGAGCTTCGGCCATGGCGCGGAGAAGAAAACCGGCCAACACAGCCTCTCACCTCGACGACGGTAGCCGCGAGTGAGCGCAAGCGAGGTAGGGGTCCAAGGCGGAGCTACTGGCGGCGGGAATCGGGAAAAGGGGGTGGCAGTGAGGGAGCTTGACGCCGGCGGAGCGCGTCGGCGAGCTCGGCAGCTCAGGCGCCCGCCTGGGATTTCGAAAAGGAGAACGAGAGGTAGGGGGACAAGAGGGTTGGAGTGCGGCGCCAGGGTGTGGCTGCCCGGGCCTTGAAGGCAGCGCGGCCGGTCGGGACGGGGTAGACCAGTGGTGCCGCGCGGCGAGCTCGCCGACGCATGGCCGCCACGTGGCTCGCTTGCCCTGGCGCGGTCGGAGCGCGGGTGCGGGCGAGCGGACGGCGGGCGCGGAGGCAGGCCGGGCCGGCTTCGGCCGTGGGCCGAGAAGCGAGGGCGCGGCCCATTAAGGTGAAAATGTGATTTTCCTTTTTATTTTTCTTCCCCAAATTCATTCAAATGAATTTTTAAACCTTTTCAAAGTAATTTCAAAAGTTGGACCCAAAATAAAAGTTGCTCAGAAAAATGTACTCTACAACTTTGCCAAAAAGAGTAAGGCCAAAATCCAATTAGATTTTGAACTATAGATTTAAAGTTAATTTAAATTAAAAACCCTATTTTAGAAGATTATTTTTAAAAGCAAAATTTGGGAAAATTTGAATACCAACCTTTCTCCAAAATGCATGTGAAACATTTCTAAGTCATTTGTACTCCCAAACAATCATGTTAAACATTATTACTAGCACAAACACGACCCAGGTTCATTTAAACCGTAATGCAACATACATGTTTCACGAGCATGTTTCAGATGTTTCAAAGCATTGTTTCAGTTATTATTATTTAACATGATTATGCATGTATGATTATGATGCTTGATGATGTATTATGTTCATGATTTGCAGTGCCTAAATGCTTGCGTAACACCGGGGTGTTACAACCTCTCTCCTCTAGCGAGTGTGGCTGGCACCGGCGAGCGCGAGCACACTAGCTGCCATGGCCATCACGTCCTCTGCTGGTTGCGTCTCCCTCCGGCCACGTCTCCCTCCGTCGCAGGATCTGTGTGTGAAGAGGATGGGGAAGAAAGGTTGACTCAATGACGCGTGGATCCCTCATGTCATAGTGTCAGCCCCTCATTTCTGAGAGTCCTAAGTGCATCTGTACTTGCGCTAGGGTCACGCATAAGTACGCACAAAATTAACAGAATTGGTACACAGCTAAAAAGAAAGGTTCTGAGCTTTATTAATATCTAACAAGAGTCTTACAACCGTAGCCTGAATGGTGTAGTTGTAGGCTTATAGAGCTAGCAGAAAACTATTGCCGCGGGGCGACACTTATTCATGGTTATTTGTAATACGATGGTATTCTACAGCGTAGCGAAACCTATTCCATAGGCAAGCTCGAGCGCAGCCAAAACCCTAGCGTTGATGTCATCTCCTACATTTGGACTCTTCGCGTAACCTTGGCTTCATGATGCGCTTCCTCATCGTAACCTTGGCCTTCTTCGGTGCTGAAGTCTCTGTGTGTGTCAACAACGGGTGAGTACTTACGTACTCAGCAAACCCTAACCATAGGGTGGAAATAAAGGTGTGGTGGTGGTTATAAATAAGGGTTGGGTCCTAGTGGGGCATTACCATCCCAGCTAGTTCTTGGGTTAGTGTTATCTCCTGTTAGCTACCAGTTTCATTACACATAAAAGTAAAGCTAATCATAGTATCCCGACCTAGCATTGCCCATTCCAAGGACATGGCTATTCGAATAGATTCAAGTGACTCTGCAGAGGTGTACACATTTCTCCACATGATAGGCACTATCCCTTCCATGACCAGTGGTTGAAGTAGACCTAACGAGACCTCGTGCCCGCTTGGGTGCTACCCTAGACTTCCATATAACCCTACCACGGCTTCTCAGGGGTTGGAAAACACAAAACTAGGATGATACCTAATCATCCCAACATGATGATACCAAATCACCACAAAATCAATAATAGTCATGGGCTCGAACGCGGCCAAAATCAAGGGGCTTAATATGGAAGATCACCTAGCATCCACACCAACCGGACCATGGAAGATCACATAGCATCCATATCTACTCTTGATACTCCATTACTGACACCGGCCTCCTAATAGGAATTATACTTCTGCCCAACGGGGTGTGAGATCCAGTCTATCCATATAGACATGTGGCTGTACGTAACATCTCACTAGGCGAGAGGGACTATGAACCGGTCCTTATGTGACCAAGACGAGCATCTCCCCGGGAACCCTATCCAGGCATTCCCACCAAGATAACTTATCCCGCATAAGCTATCCCCGCTCGCCCCATATCGGTGTTTAGTTTTTAGGTTTACCAAGTTTTAAGTTCTAGTCATTTTTATCCTTAAGCTCTTCAGTGTAATGAAGCTCATAAAATAACTTGATAAACATTTATCTTATTCCAACATTTCTCACTACTCGAGCTTATATTTCATGATAGCAAGTTATTTATCAATTAATGGTTAAGCAAGATGGTAGAGGGAGAGGGGAGCTAGGACATGTCTTCGCTGTTGACTTCTTTCGGCATGATCTCGTAGTCGGGGTCTTCGCTTTCCCGGTAGTCACCGTCGTCTATCGACGTAGCTATCGCATAAGACTACCGCCAACGCAAAAGAAAAGGGGAAAAGCAAACATAGAACAATATGGTGGCACTAGGGTGGATGCATAGAGCTAGATTTTAGGTGGATTTTAGAAGTGGTTTCACCTAAAATGGAGTTAGGATGCAAAAGATATGCATTTTATAAGTTTGTTTCATACCTCATTATCTAGATGGAATTTTATATGTATTTTATGGTGAATGAAAATGTGTGCAAACTATATGGTTAAATTTCTTAATGCATTTCTAGGATTTTTTCTAAGCTTGGAAAGTGGTTTTATAGCTTTCTGTGTGCACTAACCGGGTGTACCCAGTGTTTTCCTAATTGTACCCCGACAGTGTGTGCAACGTGCGTGTGTATGATAGGTGGGCCAGGTCGCCACGTCAGCGATGACAGCGCCAGCGGCGTTATAGCTGTGGGCCCCATGTGACAGAGGGACAAAGAGAGAGCGAGAGGACGAGACGGGACGGTGGCGGCAATGTCGTTGCTGTCCGATCCCACGATACTGAGAGAGAGGGATGGGGTGAGGGGAGATGGTGATGACCGGGACGGCCACGCCAGTGATGGAACAGGGAAGGGAGGCGCCGAGCTCGCCGGAGTTGGTTATGCCGGCGATGTTGGGCCTCGGTGGTGATGGGTGATGGGTGGACGGGGCTCGGCTGACCATGCCATGGCCGGTGGTGGCCCTGCCGGCGACAGCGGGTGCCCGAGATGGCGGTGGCGGCTTGCCGGAGGTTTCATGGCGGCGCCGCTCCACGGAAACGGCCCTAGTGGCCTTAACTAACCTAGCTAACTACGTGTGCGTGATCGGGGGTGAAAGGTGAGTGCGACAGGGTACTCTAGGGCTTGGCTAAGCCTTGCCGTCGGCAAGCTGGTGGGCATGGCGGCACAGCAGAGCGCAGTGCACGGCGGTAGCGCTACATATGGGCCTAGACTACTAACTAGCTAAAGAAAAAGGAGGAGGAGCTCGGGGACTCACCCGCTAACCCAATCGAACAACGGAGCAGCAAAGAGGGAGAAGGAGGAAGGCGGCGTCAATGGCGCCGGCGGCTCCTGATTCGGGGAAAACCGAAACAGAGGAAGAAGGAGGAGAGAAAAGGGGAGGGGAGGGGGAGATGAGGTGTTCCAACTCAAGGCAAAGCTGGTAGGGAGGAGCGCGAGGTCGGATTGGCAATGGCAATGGCCGTTGCCATGGGCCAGGGGCGAGGAAATGAGCCCAGTGCTCATTTTCGAATTTCCTTTCCTTTTTCTTTTTCCCAGCTTTCTATACTATGTTTAAATGCAATTTGAATTCAAATTTGAACATGCATGAATGCAAGGTATGCCACCATATGCTCAAGCAAACAAGCAAACACTCAAGCACACATTTCTACACTATAGTTTTATTTCTAGGTTGGCCTATTCATTACTAATTACTAGGTTATCTATTTAGGTGGTTTGGTTATTATGCAAAATTTTAAAAGGTTAAAATTGTCAGTGGTTTTTAAATTAAGTCAAAATTTTAGGGTGTCACACATAGTCTACTAATATGTATTTGGAGGCCTTTATTTGGGTGGAGGCCTTTATTTGGGTGGTACTGCTGGAGCAGAATGAATTTGTTGGGCCAACAAAAGTAGGAGAGAGCACCCAAACCCAAATATAAAGTAGGAGCTCTGGTTTCGGTGCCCCTGCTGGAGTTGCTCTTAGGATAGGAAACAATGGCGTGATCCATGGCACGTCATTGGAGATAAATGTCTTATCTGCCCAGAGATCTTCTAGAAGCAGCTTGGTGTCTGCCATCCAGCTAGTGTGGGATGGGTTATCCTGGTCTAGGGTATAGGTAACGAGCGAGATTGGGGCACCCTCCATGAAGCCATCCATGGTGAGAAACTTGATGGTGCCAACATCAGTGCAGGCGGCGTTGCGGAATTCTAGCGGGTTCGACCACCGGGGGTTTTCTTCATTGACGGAGCAGCCATGGGGCAGCTGAACAAAAGACATGTCCAACAAGTCCGACGAGTCGACCTCACATTGTCGTCCCAGATCGCAGAGTAGCAATCCGTGGAGAAGATCAACCCAGCAGAAGAGGTTCCTGTTCCTGCTTTGGACAGGGAAGGACATGTGAATCCTCCACGTGTGGAGGACCTCGGCGGGGAGCTAGCCACGCTTGTAGACCCACGAGCATAATGACGACTGCCAGAGGCAGAGCATGCCCAGCGCAGGAAGCCCACGGCGGGGGAGGAAGAGAAGCTCGGTGAGGACGAAGGCGCCACCTTCGCGTGTCATGATGACGGTCCCGTATTCGGCGCTGTTGTAAGAGTCAAGGTACTCGTAGTGGATAGCGGGGATCGTGGAGAGCGAGGAAGATGAAGATGCGTCGGTGTCGAGGTCCAAGAGCAAGTACCATCGGTTGTACGAGTAGGCTGGGCGGTAGGAGCCGGCGGAGAGGACGACCAAGTTCTTGTCTGCGGCGGCGGCGACAGCACCGTCGCGCAGGTACCATCCGTAATTTGGGTTCGGATCGGATGAGAGTGGTCGCAGCATGGTGAGGCAGCTTACCTCCGGGGGTTCGACAACCTCCAGATCTGGCGTCATGCACAGCAGGTACTTGGCAATTGATGTTTCGGTGGCTTCACGGCTTGGAAGCGCCGACCAAGTCCTTTGCTCTTTCCGCACCAACCACGCCCTTGCTATTTTTTCTCCTAAATCGAAGGGTTTTGTCTCTTGCGGATGGCTGCGGAAGGTAACGGTGCGGTCGAGCAGGATGCAAGCAGGGACCATGGCGCAAAGAATTGATGGTCGGTTCGAGGAAGAATTGCAGGGGTAGGGTAGGCTAGCCTTTGTTGGATCAAAGCGAAGAGACGGTGGCGGAGAAGTAACCCTAGGAAATAAGTAAAATGTGCAACTCGTGCTTTGGCACCCGATCCATGCATCGCGTATCCGCCGTCGGTGGATGGCCGAATAATAATCCCACCAGCAGCAGCAGATTGATGGACCACAACACGGCAAACTAACATTTACTTCATCCGTTCCAAACAACAATATAAGTCATTTCAAAGTTTCTAGGCATATATTTTTTGTCATTGCTATTGCTAAATAAATCTATTTACTTAGAAAAGCTATATAATAATTTAATTTGAAACAGAGGAAGTACGTACATCCACGCGTAATTTGATAAGCATAGTGAAAACTTGTGAAATGCAAGCACAAAGAAACCGGTAGGTACTAGTAGCGAGCCGCCGATTATTTAACATAGTACTCCCTCTATCTCAAGTCGTTCTCGTTTTCCTATAAATCATTTTTTTTTACTTTGATCAATTATATATAAATAAATATTAATATTTATAATATATAATTAATACCATTAGATAGATCGTTGAATATACTTTTATAATAAACTTATTTAGAGATATAAATGTTGCACGTGTTTTCTACAAACCTAGTCAAAGTTAAGAAAGTTTAACCTACACGACTTTCTTCTTGGGACGGAGGGAGTAGATGATATAGTTGCAACACAGTACACTATTCATTTCATGTTGATTTCTCTTCTTTTTTTGTGTGTGCAAAAGAATAGTTCAAGCCCACAGACACTCGCATGCATGTTCTGTCCTTCATTCCGTATATATATTTTTGTTAGAATTTTAACGTGATTAATATAATCTTGGGGTAGTACGAATACGACACCACGTACTGCAGCCTTTTCATTTATCCTTTTCTTCTATTCTACAGAAAAATAGCCAATAGAGTTAATTCTCTTTATTCGTGTCAAAGTCGGTAGCAGCTAGCTATCCAAAACGACGACGAGCTCGATTGAGCTTAGGCTCTATCCAATAGCAAACGAAAGCCGGCCATCCAGTAGTCTCTGCCCGCCGTCTCCACATGTTGACAATTACCAAAGGCAAGCAAGAAGCATGCATTGCATGCCAGCACAGCACACGCCGACCATGTTGCATTCTACTCCAATTAACCCTCTCGATATCTCCATTACAATGTGTTTATCCCCCATATGTTTGACACATGCATGAAGTATTAAATATAGAATAATTATGAAACTAAATGCATAGATTGAGACTAATTTACGAAATGATTTTTTAATCCTAATTAGTCCATGATTTGACAATATGGTGCTACAGTAAACGTGTGCTAATGATGGATTAATTAGGCTTAATAAATTCGTGAGGACTTGTGTAATTTGTTTTATTATTACTATCCAAACACCCGATGTGACACCCCTAAATTTTAGCCCCTGGATTTAAACACCCCCTTAAGTTGATGAAATAAGCAACATCTGAATTCAGGTTTGCTGCTTTCCTAAAAACCGGCTAGCCTGATTTTGAAACTTCCTAAAAATACAAATTATTTTGCCACTGAGTTCCTCTTATCATGAGGATCAAATCAAGATACACATATAGAAACGCCAAATTTTAAGTCCGGATAAGAGTTTTACATCTGCGAGAAGATCCACACCAATGAAACCGGCCAAACCGGTTTTATCAGCCTAGAACCAAATAAGAGTTGTATTTTGCGATGGATTTGTAAGGGGGGTTTTTTAGCCCTGATAGGAAAAGTCCAAGCTTATGGCATTCTACAATTATTTTTTTATTACATTTTTGTGTGTAACCTATATGTTTTCTAACTAATAAAAACTTTAAAAGTTATTGTTTTTTGTTTTTACTGATCAACTAAATCTTATCATAAATGCCATGTTTATAAATTGAGATAGTAGCTCGGAAATTAAAACGAATTAACTAGTGTGTTGGTTGCATGGCCGTGTATTAAATGGTCAACAGATCCTTACCCCCCCTCCAGTTTTTTTCCCTGCGACTACCCCCTTGGGCGCGTTCACTGGTTGGGCGCGTTCACTGCCAGACTAGCCGGCTGATTCTCTTCAGCGAACACTGTTCATCAACCAGCCGCTACAGTGTTTCTCTCTCACAAAACCAGCCAGTTTCAGACCAGCGAACGGGGCCGTTATGGTTTGTCTGGCTACACTTGTACCTACTTCAATCCACGATCTGTTGGAGTAAAAATTAGTATGACTTCTATCTAGGTCCTTTTAAGGCATGTCTAAAGACTTGCACAATATATTTATTATTTTATATATACGTAGCATACGGGTTTTTAGAAAACTGGGTGCGCACGGCACATGCATTGAATTAATAAATACAGTAGAATGGATGATTCTGAAAGCGATGAATTAGTTTGATTTCTATCTAGGTCGTTTTAACGCATGTCTAAAGACTTGCGCAATATATTTATTATTTTAGCACACGGGTTTTTAGAAAATTAGATGCGCACGGCGCATGCATTGAATTAATAAATACAGTAGAATGGATGGTTCTGAAAGCGATGAATTAGTTTGATTTCTATCTAGGTCGTTTTAACGCATGTCTAAAGACTTGCACAATATATTTATTATTTTATATATACGTAGCATACGGGTTTTTAGAAAACTGGGTGCACGCGCAGGCATTGAATTAATAAATACAGTAGAATGGATGATTCTGAAAGCGGTGAATGAATTTATATAGAGAGAGAAGGGCAGCGTAAAATCATGAGTGCAGGGTCGCTCCGTCCAATCCAGAAACGGAAAGAGCGGCGGAAACTAGAAAGCGACGGCAAAAGTCGATCGAATCGGCCCACGTGTGGCGCGCCTGGCCGCAGTTTCTCTGGGTCCTCGCTCGCTGCTGCAACTGAAATTGGAATTGGAGTTGGAATTGGAGTTGGATGGGATGAGAAGAAAAAAACGACGGGTAATGGCGGTGCCGTCCAGCCAAAAAATGCACGCGCTGCAGCAGCAAGCACAACAGACAGGTTGTAAACTTACAGCCGGCTTAGACACAAGAACTGAGAAACTTTGTGAGATAGACAAGTGGGTCATGTATTAGTAGTGAAGAACAACTACTATATTGGGTGGACTGAGAGATGACTGCAAGGATCCTATACAGCCAGCAATGGGCTATATTATGAGCCTTGCTCTTAGGTGCGCTTCTAAACATCCGATTTTGGATGCTTAGAGCTTGGATCCTTTGCTATGCTTGGGAGGTTGTTTTTGACTTACTCATTTTCCTCGAGGGAAAATGTGGATATTTTCTGAGATGTCCAAATCCACAAAGGGGTGGGAGGAAAATTTATGGACAGTCCTTCAACTTGGTAAGGGATGTCATCTAGGTCTCTCTACTTTCAAAATGTCAATTCTGAGTCCATAAACTTAGCTTCGGATGTCATCCAGGTCGAAACGGGTCGAAATCAGCTCTGGATGCTGACATGGCGCGCTGGCGTGGCTCCTACATATGGAGCCCACATGTCAGTTGGTTATATTTCTGTTTATTTTTATTTTTGCTGGCGTGGCAGTCACAGAACCGTCCAATTTATAAGAGCACAAGTACAATAGCAATCACCGAAGCGATCAAACCGTCATACTTGAGCCCATATAAACCCGGTAGTCCAACGAAATCGCGAAGGATCTCAAACAACCAACATACAAACCAAGATCGTAGAGATTCAACACAACCAGTCACATGTTACATCACAGTTCACAAATATGTCTCATACATCAGAGTTCGAATAATTATTACAAACCAAGTTTGAAAGTAGCGGAAGCAAAGTAGTTTAACATAAACATCACACGTAGTTTAATACAAAGCCAGTGTCATAGTCATCTCCAACCAAAAGCACAAAGGTGAGATGAAAAACAGAATGACCATTGCCCATGGTCCTAGTCCTCATCCACAGCAGGAGCAAGACAGTTCTTGCAGTAGCCATGAAACATAACGTTATCTGCAACAAAGGGAAATAAAACCCTGAGTACGAGAAGATACTCAGCGAGACTTACCCGTCCAACTAATATACTAAGACACCAAGGAGTATGCAAGGCTTTATAAGTAGAGCTGGTGGACATTATTTGCAGAAAAGCATAAGTTATCCAACATCTCTTTAATTGGAAATCACCAGTTATTAATCCTGTCTCATACTAGATTAGCAACTATCCTATGCCAAACATATTGATACCATTAATTCATCACAATAATAACCATATCCAGTTGAGTTCTTGCATAATCTCATAACCATCATTTCCATAATTTACTACGATGAAAGGAACTCAAGTCAAGTTCTCACTATCCGGGAGAGACGGCGATTCGAATCGATTCCTATCCAGCTGGGGAAATATTCCTAACACACACCCAGGCATACCTCGCGAAGGTAGCCTTAGGTCACCTTTGGTACAAATCAGGAACCAAATTCGCGGGTACGACCAGCGCCGCACAATCAGAGAACCACTCTACCAAGGGTAATCGGGACTCTAACACGCCTTTGGGCTTATGCCAATGGCTCTCCGCACATCCATACTACCATCCAGAGTGCGCACTTGAACTGCTCGTGGTCCCGGCCTGAGATGAGCTACTCAACTTCACGGTCGGAACGACTTATCCAACCAACTATGTGAGAGGCTGTGTTCAACATGACAAGATGACCTCCAACGTCCGGTCCTTAAACGACACAGACGGAATCACTACAATACCACATATAAGACTCCGCCCGGTCTCCATTTACTCCACATTACCAGGTTATGTTCCACGATAGCACAATATAGCCAACCGTGATTAAGTTATCACCTATAGCTCGCAGGTGACAGGAAATCACCCGACTTCTACCGGTCTAAGCATAGCTAAGCATGATAAACGTTCCTGGACTTAAATAGGATTCATGGTAAATATTTCTGGTCAAGGAAGGTAATATGCAACAATGGTTTCCAAACAACTCCTGTCACGTAATGCAGCAATACGAATAACTTTAAGTGACATTAATAAAATAGGGAGGCTTATAATGCTCCAGGGCTTGCCTTTCACAAACGTTGAAGGCTGGTGATCGGGGCACTCGGGAAGGTGATCGGCTTCAGGCTCTCCTTCTCCGGGAACCTCCAGGTGCTGAACTTCCTAATTCTCCTCCTGCGGCTCGGCGTCGAGCTCCACAAGCGTGATCCCTTCGGTTGCACCTATTGCATGCATATGCATAAGTAAGTACCATGAATGCATAAGATGGATCACGGAGGATGTGATAAGGAATGTATATGCTGCAATAATGATGTTAAGTAGCAAAATGATAACAATGCTAACTCCTTATTTGCCTAGTAGGTGCATATCTCTTCTCTAGTTATTTACAAATTTCACACAAAGCAATATCTAAGTTACACATGACAGTTACAAGTTTATATCATAACTGAAGTTATACTTATCCAAATGCTATGATCTTAGACTTTCTGGAAAGCTTATAAAATTGTCTACAACTATTATTCAATAACCAAAAGCTGAATCACAATCTATCCTAGACAAAATAGGCAATCTATGCAGTGCTGTCCAGAAATTCCAGAGAACAAGCAATTCGGAAAACTAACTTTAAACAGATAGAACTCCTAAACCCTTTGGCCTATTGACCTAAAATTTTAACACAAGATATATGAAGAAGTTACCTACAACTTTGTTATTAATCATTTCTACAGAAAACATCATTTTGACTATGCAACATAACAAGCAACAGAATCTGTCCGAAAACAGGTTAAATCGAATTATAAAACAACAATATTTCTACTACATGTAAGCATTCAAAATTTGACACCATGAAGTACACCAATAGTTCAGGGGCATCAAATACACTCAAGAAAACATAATGGCAAAGCCCAAACTATTTATTTAATTGTATTTATTAATTTATTTAGATAATTAGGTTACATAATAAACCTATACCAAATGTGCATAATAAATTCTCAGAAAATTACAGTGACCTCCAAGTGCTACCACAAGACTACTGTAAAAGTTTTATGCCATTTTACCAAGTAAAATATTCTTTACAAAAATGACAAGCTAGTGAGGTCTATTTTAGTGAAAATAATAAACCCTATAGAAAAGTGTCAAACAACAGATTATAAATTTTTCCTAGCTAGAGCATGTCAACATAAGACCAACAAACTTGGAATCACAATTTTATCACTTTTCTAGCTCAAGATATCTAATTTACAAGTTTATTAACATTCAAAAAGCATTTATTTAAATACATTTTAATCACCAAGAAAAATACAATAAATTGTATATTTCATATTTTTATAAAAAACTACACTTCATAAGGAACACATCACAATTTGGTTCACAAAAATTGGACCTCTAGAACTCCACCTATGATTTTCCAAAGTTGCATTCAATCAGAAAACAAATGAGCTAGCTTTATGAACTGTCACTGTAGCAAACAGAAAACAGAGGACGGAAAACAGAGCAACGGCGCGAATTGGACGCGGGAACGGCGGAGCTCGCCGACGGCGGCTTCTCCGGCGACGCGACCACCACCAACGGACTCCTCTCGCCGAGACGCATCTAACGGGATAGGTTAGCAATCGATTTTCACGACTCTCCTTCCGGCGGCGGCAGAAGGATGGCTCGGCGGCGTGGCGGTGCGGCGGACTTCGGTTGACGGCGATATGCCGGAGACGGCCATGGAAGCGCAAGCTAGGGCTATGCCGTGCATCTACACGCGACTACGAAGCTAGCGCACCCACTATTTCGACGAATGGAGG